>NW_027185241.1:870000-902500 GCF_022577435.1 Embiotoca jacksoni | reverse complement strand
GGGTTCATGTTGTCACAAAGTATTTTTCCCACTAAAGTGTCTGATCTTTTGGAACAGAAAAGATCCACCTGTTGTCACTACAGAATTATTAAACTTTTTTTTAAGGTGACAGCACTTAAGGCAAGGCAAGTTTATTTGTAGAGCACATTTCAACAACAAGGCAATTCAAAGTGCTTCACATAAAACCATTAAATGCATCAAAACATCAGGCAAAAGAAAAGGGCACTTAAAAAGGTTAAAAACAGTGATTAAAAGAAAAGTTAGGAAACAATCACGATCTGATTTTGTACAGAAAATGTACACAATGAATCCAAACACTGCGTTTATTTACACTGACTCAAAACCACCATCTTTTCCTCACCCTAACCACAGTAAACCCCGGTCTCTTCTATGACAGTCCATCCATGTGTCCATTAAATATACCAACTTATTCCTTAGAGGGTCATGTGGAAAGTCATAAGATTAAGTCACTATCATGACAAGATAAATAGAGTTTTGAAATCTGATAAAACATTTAGCATTTTCATTAGAGTTTTTATTCAAACAAGCTTCCTCATCAGCGCGGTGTTACTGGAGTATTTGGAGCTGTTCACGATACCAAACTGTCCCACTTTAACCAAAGTCCTCATTTTCCAGAAATCGTCCCTCTAAATCGTCCACAGTCCAAACATCAAAGCGGTCCTCACAGAGATAGGAGGACAACACACACACACACACACACACACACACACACAGACATGCATGACCTACTGGCCTGACAAGTAGAAACCATGTGAAAACACACTCTCAGAGGTAGATATAATATGACAATCAACCTGAGCGCCACCCACACACACACACACACACACACACACACACACACACACACACACACACACACACACACACACACACACACAATAAACACGTTAGCAGGAGCAATAGAGGACTAAACTTTATTTGGGAGTCACATGGCGCTTCAGGGACGACGGCAGAAGTGTAGATGTCCATCCCCTCTCACGTAGACACACACGTAACCACACGCATCCCGACGTGCGCGCGCACACACACACACACACACACACGCACACACACACACACACACACCTACCTCTTCAGAGCAGGGCTGGTAATCCAATATGAAGCAGGTTTGTGTTTGCGACACCGTGGCCTCAAATCAGCTCTGACAGGACGACCGCCACTCGCTCTCACACCCCCTGAGGGTCCGCCACGTTGTGTTGGATGTGTGTGTCACCGTGCTAACCAGTCCGCCCGCCACGCTCTTTTTTGCGTTTTGTTTTGTAGGTGCTTGGTATTTGCTTGACATACATTGCCTTTATGGTTGACATTTACGTCCACCGTGTTTTATATCAGTATTGATAATGTGAGGAGTTTGGAGCGTGATTGGTGAATGATTTTCTTTCAAAAATGCAACTTTTACTTACTTGGTACCCGACAATCGATTTCACAATTTAGCATTAAAAGCATCAGACCCAACCTAAGCGTCAGTGTCCTTTGGTCTTACTCTTGTTTATCTCAAACTACAGAGCAAAAAAACCAGAACGCAACATTTGTATTTCGGCTGTGTAGTTAGAAAAACTTTGTATTTAGTTAAAAATTACCCATTTTGATGAACGTCCATTTTGGTTTTTGAGGCATCAGATTCAGTTCACGATGTTAAACCTTTGCTAAAGTCAGAAAGCTTCGACCCCAGTAAATTTCATGTTCAGTGTCCTAGCTACCTTTAAAAGTATGCAAATTGTAAATGAATGTATTATCTTTATTTCAGTATCAGAAATTCTCAACGCAGTTGATTCCTTTAGGCTGTTGACTGTAAATGAAAATCAAACTAAATAAAAAATTTTTTTAAACAAATCAGTGAACACGGACCAGAAATCTGAGCAGACACAGTTTGCTGGTAGATACTGCAAATTATCCAAAGACAGAGTGTATTATCTGCATTTTTAGCTTTTGTGTCGATTCAATGGCAGCGATTTTTGCGGGAAAGAATCAACCTAAAAATATCTAAAACTGAAGCGTTACAACTTCTCTGTCTGTTTATTGTTTAGCCTGAAATCTCGAAACTCTTGACTGCATGCGTAGTTTCTGTTTCGAGTAACTCAATACAGACTGTTGGGTAAAACTTGCGTCTGGTTGATTATCAAACCAACTTCAACCTGCTCTCTGACCTGCAATGCAGCAATTACTTTTTTTTCCTGAGTTTTGCTGAGCATGTGTTCCTTATTCTGGACACTGTGACATACAACTGGAAACATAATATTATTAGGTGTAAGTTTTTTCAGTCTGCTCATACCTGCTGAGCAGAATAAGACAAGTCCTGACTCATCTCGAGATCAGTGTATCAGATGATGCTTTAAACAGTTGTTTACACATCTTAAATATGTGTTTTCCTGAGCTCGGTAATCCTGATAGAATATTTAAATAGAGTGTAATAATTTCCTCTGATGTTAATGCATGTGGTTAATTTCAGGGTAAATTCGACCCTATAAAATTCAGCTTTTAGTTTCGTAGCTCAATTTCAATGTACACAAAGTGTATTTAAAGTTGGATTAGTTGCATGTCGTGCAAACTTAAAGCGTAATATTAATACACACAATAAGTAATAAAATAACGAATTGAATTACAGTTAAATGTTGCATCTTTTTTTATATAGCTTTATACTTTATACTATTTCACCCTTGTACCTACAACACACACACACACACACGCACGCACACACACGCGCACACACACGCATGCACACACGCATGCACACAGGTTAGTATTGCATATAAATAAAATATATAGAGAGACAGAAAGAATATTTCCAAAACACAAATGTAGAAAAACTATGAACATGCACTGACACACACACACTCCGACACACACTCCCTGCTGAACACTGATGTACTAAAGGTGTGAGGACATTTCTATCTACACGCCTGCTGACTTATTGATGCCACTTGTCAAATATAAATGCATCACTGATCCAGCGGAGACACAGACACAGAGAAGAAGAAATATTTTAAAGAAACAGAAGAAGAGAGGATGTTTCTCTGTTAGTTTTCCCCTCCGGAGCTTGTTGGTTTTTCTGTCTGATGTTCAGGGAGTTGGAGGATGAAGACGAGGAGGAGGAGGAGGAGGAGGAGGATTTCAAAGTGGCTTCCAGGCTGGAGAGTGTTTTACTGAAGATATGTGGCGGCCATTTTGTTGTCTTATGTTCGGTTTTTTTTTAGCCTTTGGGGCAGCGATGGTTAAACAGTCAGTCACACACGCACACACACACACACACACACACACACACACACACACACACACACACACATACACACACACACACACACACACACACACACACACACACACACACACACAATGGTTGTACTGTAAGAGAGGAAGAATCTGTTTCACAAAAATAATTCAAATTTTTTTCAATTTTCTGTATTTGTTTGTTATTGATTTGGATGCACAGAGTAGGCTGCAATAAGATCTTTTTCTTTTTTCTCTTAACATTGGGTTTTGAGAAGTTTTAACTTAATGTATATGCAGATAATTCTTACTTTTTGTAAAGTATGCAAATAACGTCAAAGAAAAACAGAAAACTGATTTAAAACACAATTTTTAAGGGTTTTTAAACATCTTTTTAATTAGACTTTTCAGTTTCTTTTAAACAAGGGAGCAAAAAACAACAACTGTAAAACGGCAAAACAGCATGCAAGCCGCATTGACCATCTGTAACATCCATTTGTTTGCTTCTCTTGTTTGTTTTGCTTCTGCATTATTCAAGTTCAGACACACCTCCGCACTCAGTTTGCAGCGGAAGACGTTGAACCGTCTTGGGTTTAAAATCTGAGCTAAAGTTGACTGAGTGATTGAGGTGAGCTCATGAAGGAGATCCCTTCTCGCCAACAGTCCAACAGTCATCCAAGGCGTGAGTGCTGAAATCACCCAGACAAGCAAACAGTTGGGAACCGTGTTTGATGACAGATTGGGATTTGGAGAGAATACAGATGTGGTTGTAAAACAACCAAAAAAAAAAAAAAAAGGCTCAGCAGCGTCCGTGCAGCCTAAACCAGGCTGGAATGGATCAGAGTATACGGACAGCAAAGTATCCCTCCTTAATCATGCGCTGCTTTTCTTACCTTTATCAAAAGGACAAGAACTGTATTGTAAACCTTCACTCTAAAATTATGGTCAAACCACAAAGATCCCTGGCAGAGCTTGGTGTCGATACTAAAGCTTATAAGACCGTAAGTGCTCCCACACACGACTACTTGAAGGTACTGCCATCGGAAATGCATTTTCAATCGCCTGCATGTAAAACATAAACACAAAATAAGGCCCTTTTTTTTTCCCGACTCAAGTCGGGTTGCCTCGTGTGTCGAGCAATAAATGTGTGGTGTTGAACCTCGTTGGCCCCCGGCGGACTGGACGTATTCTAACGCTTTCGTTTTGTACTGAAGCTCCTTCTAAAGTTGTATTTTTTTGATTGGTTGTTTATGTGTGTGTGGGAGAGCGGTCCATGTATGCATTGTTGGCGAACTCGCTGCCTCCAACGGCTCCCTGAGGGATAAATAAAGTAAAGAATTGAATTGCACCGAATTGAATGTGCGGTCGTCCTCGTTCGGGCGAGTGTTCGTGTCGAGGAGGTGAAGTTTGTCCTGCATGAGCGAAGCTGCAGGTGTGGTGATGAGTTTCAGAGTGTAAAACAAGCAGCCGGCGGCTCCGTCATCGCCGCGACGCTGGAAACTCTGAGCCTGCTTCACTTTGTTTAATGAGACGTGAAGAAACGGAGGTTTTTCCGGATTGAAGTGCGTTTCTGTATGGGTTGGGAGGGGGTCGTCTTACATTCAAACAGAAACACTGCTAATGACAGACGCCATGTCGGGGCCCTGCAGCTGGAATACCATGTCACCTTCAGGTGTTTGCTGTTTTCTAAGAAGCTTCATCAAAGTTGTAGCAAAAGAGAATAATTTTTTTTTTTTTTTAAACCAGCAAAGACATAAAAAGAGGAGTTTCAAGTTTCAATTCGAAAGTACAACAATTTACAGAGTACAGAAGACGAAGCACAAAGACAGAATCGCCTCTTCCAATCGTTCCCCTCCAGTCTGTCTTTCGAGTGTTAACCCATTGAGAACGGTGTGCGTGCGAAGCAGGTCGGTGAATTCCTGCGTTGTCAGCTGCGGTGGACGTCTCGCTCCGGCAGCAGCGGGGTGACACGGCTCCGTCAACACGCCCGCCGCAGACTCCATTTCCCAGAGAACACTGCTCAGAAGTGACTTCTCGGATAACATCGTGGGTGTCGGGAGTTTAAGACGCGATGACAGACGGAGGGATGTGATGGATTAGAGCGGCTCGTCGAGGCGACAGCCGCCGTGCGGGCACGTAGGGACAGGTTTATGTGGAGACGGAGATGGAGGGAGGCCGAGCTGTCGTGTAACCAGAAAAGGTCACAAGTTCAGACCGTCGATGAACGTGCGTTTGATCCTGATTATCAATCCGTCTACAGTGAGGTTTGCGCTTCGCTGAAGTTTGATGTTTTCTCATTGCAGATCTTTAGAAACACGTTCAACTGATAAGAGGCAGAGATACGAGTAACTGAACTGATACAATGACAGCCGTTATTCGTCCTAGTGGCCAACTGTAGTAATGCAACAAAAATAAATTATCTAACAAAAGAGAAGTCTGTAAAACTTTTGACTTCAAAAAGCAAGCAATGGTACGTTTTACTCCTTACACGAGTGAATTTGTGATTGATCAATGCGGGGTTTTATATTTGTAAAACTTTCCCTCCATCTAGAAAAGTTATTTTTGTGTCCATGGCGGCATCATGATAATGTAAAGACTAAGTAAAAATGTAAAAAAAATCTCTATTCAAAAAGCACATCTTATTTCAAAGTTCCAAAAATGTGGATAAAATCAAGTATTTGTCATGAAAAAAACAAAAACACAATTGTCATATTTAAAAGTGTCCCGATTCAAATATTTCACAAGAATTACTGAAACAAGCACGCACACACACACACACACACACACACACACACACACACACACACACACACACACACACACACACACACACACCCTGACTCAGCATGCCGTCTTACTGAGC
Source organism: Embiotoca jacksoni (assembly GCF_022577435.1). Classification (NCBI taxonomy): domain Eukaryota; kingdom Metazoa; phylum Chordata; class Actinopteri; family Embiotocidae; genus Embiotoca; species Embiotoca jacksoni. The sequence goes on along the minus strand of NW_027185241.1, from coordinate 896,409 downwards.
CCACAACAACCTTCATCAAGTAAAGCTGAACATACAGACCTCCTCCACCTCCTGCAGGGCACTTCCTCTTCTTCAAATCCTCCTCCTCCTCCTCCCACCGCTCGTCTTCTTCTCCTGGTGTTTTTCATCTTCTCTTTTTCTCTCCTTCCTCTTTACCTTTCCTGCTCTCCTCATTCTCCCGCCTCTTTCTTCTTCTTCTTCTTCTTTTTCTGTTTACCCTTCTCTTCCCGCTCATTCACTTAAATCACCTCCATCTTCATGTACCCATTCTTCCCTCCTTGTCCTCTCTGCTCTTTTTTTCTTCCTCCACTAAATCCTCGTCCTCCTCTCTCAGTCTTCTTTTTCATCTCTACGTCTTCACCATCTCTTCACTCTTTCACTTTTTTTGTACTTTTTGGCCTTCCATCTTCTTTTTCTTCCGACTTTTTGTAATGTACCCCTTTATTTCTCTTCCTCTTCCTCTTCTGCTCTCTCTTTTACCTTCTCCCATCTCCCCCCTCGTCACCTCTCCTGCTTCTTAACCCCTCATCTCCTTCTTTATTCTCTTTACCCTTCATCTCTTTTCTTCTCCTCCCAACAACAAACACAGTCTGTTTCAGATTCCGCCACCCACTGCTGCTGCCTCCACCTCTTCCTCCTCCTGCCTCACGCACACAGTCGTCTTGCCATCACTTCAGAGGACATAACCCTGAACGCAAATCCAACCAAATTCAGGCTCTAAATGAGGTCTTCACTCTAAAATGTTGTGATGTACGTTGCTCGGTCGACCTCTTTTGTTCTCAGAAGAAAGGTGAGTCCCCACAATGTGGCTGTGTAAGCAGATTTACTTCCCCACAACACAAGTAAGGCAAGTCCACACACACACACACACACACACACACACACACACACACACACACACACACACACACACACACACATACACACTCCCCTATATCTGGAGGTGGCAGTAGCTAAAGGTTAAAGGTCACTCCACTCAAAGGAGCGTCTGGAGGCTTTGATCAAACCGTGTTTGTGAAGCTGGAGATCATTTGAAACTCTGTTCTTTTTTTTCTGTCTTGATAGCGTTCCTGTTTGAAGGCTCGTTTTAAATATTTGATTATTCATTATTAACTTTGTGGAAAAGAAAACTATTAAATCTGAATCTTTGTTTTTCCGTTTTTTTTCTTTTGGTGCCATCTCCATGGTCTTTTGAATGGTGTCTGGTTCCCCTCTTTCTTTTTCTTTCTTTCTTTCTTTCTTTCTTTCTTTCTTTCTTTCTTTCTTTCTTTCCTTCTTCTCTCTGTACCTCCGGTCTCCTCTCCTTTTCTTCCTCTCTGCCCTCATTCTCTCTCCGCCTTTCTCCCTCTCTGTTGTCGGATGCCTCGGGTGCTTGTATCCTCAGATGTGTGAGGGCCAAAAGCAGGGTTGTGTGAGGCTACCGTGGATCTGCCCGTGTGTGTGTGTGTGTGTGTGTGTGTGTGTGTGTGTGTGTGTGTGTGTGTGTGTGTGTGTGTGTGTGTGTGTGGTGTGTGTGAGAGTGTGTGTGTGTGCCAGCTGGCGGTGTGTTCAGAGCTGGTGGAATGTTCTGGAGGGCTCTACAGCCTGCGACTGGGAGAGATAAGGCACCAGACACACACACACACACACACACACACACACACACACACACACACACACACACACACACACACACACACACACACACACACACAGACACACACGTTTGTGCTTCTTTGTGAGGAACCCCGGTCCCTTAACCCAACCGGAACCAGCAATACAAAAGAAATATAAAAGTGGCTTCCGATCTTAAAACTAAAACCAAGTCTTAACCAGTCACTCCAGGAAATCGTGATTTTGCGATCGGAATGATTAACGCAAATTCAAGCAAACGCCGCAATATTTGCGGGAGCTCGCAATTTTTTGGAATTCCCGCGATTTTTACCCTAAAAAATGTCATCAGCAGAACCTGCTCTGAAGCCATTACACCATGAAGTAAATCTTTTCAAACAAAACTCGCTTTTTTTTTTTAAACAAAAACAACTCATTTACGATCAGAGAGGCTCTGCTCCTGTTTGAGAAAATCGGCCGCAAAATCCGGCATTTCTGATCACAAAAAAAAAACTCGGTGAAATCCTGGAGGGACTGCTTAACCATAGAACTCTATGTAAAAATGCACATAACAAGGCGTAACATCATCCTTCGGTTTGCGTCAGAGCCGGTTTGAAGCCCAGCATTGTAGCTGTTCACCAGTGCCATCTTTTCCATTTGAAGTTAGGAGCTTCTAAATAAGAAGTGTGGCATATTTCACACCGTGGAAACATGCCTCGCTACCTTGGACCAAAGCCAATATGAGCTTACTGGGAACAGCGACCTGTGTATGTTTGTTGCTGCATTGTGCGAACAGGGCCGGTATCCCGATTACAAAAATGTTGCATGACAGCATCCTCTGAGAGTCTTGTTACTGCAACTTTAATTTTCCAACAGAAGCTCCTCTCAGTTTGGGTTCGGGAGTCGGAGAGAGCAGAAAAGCTTTGAAGTCTTATTAATGGCGCAGTAATTTTCCGCAGCTCATCTATTACAGGGTTTAAATTTTAGTAATAGAGTTCATAATGAGTGATGTAGTGCTTGTAGAGAAGTAGACGTTTTTTTTTTTTTAATGGACTTCAATTGGGATTTTTAAAAGTCAGCAGCGTTGTACTTGAACGTACCTCCACACAGGCTTCAGTCTCAAGCTGTGGCAGATTCTGCTTGGTCTTAACCCGCAACTGCCTCTGTGAAGGTTTGCACCAAAGTGAAGATTATAAAATGTCCCCAGATTCCAAATATGTCCTCAGCCCCACGGTGACGAACACAAATTGGTCCTCACAAAGATAGACGTAGATGTACACCCACCCACACACACACACACACACACACACACACACACGCACAGCTGATCTCTCCGTGACACACACTCTCTCACATCAGGTCGGATCAGTCAGCCGTTCAGTAAACAGGCTGAAAAAAAAGCAACTGTTTGCTAAATTTGGTTTGGAGACGAGAAAAGAAAAAGAAAAAAGAAAAGAAAAAAAAACGGGACTGAGGAAATAATTATGCAACATTAGAAACATCAACATGAAACACATAAACATAAAACACACAGCAGCAAGAGACCACAGTGAGGCTGAGTCAGCCACTTCCCTCTGACCAGCTTTGTTTGATCATTGACTCAGATGCAGAATACGGCTGTTGAAACCCATCTCATCTTCATCTCATCTTCATCTCATCTTCAGCATCCGATCTATCTAACAATACAACTTTATTAATTTGCATAGGAAACGTGTCTTCTGAAAAAAAAAAAAAAAACAACACACACAACACTGTCAGGATTTAGGGAACAAATGCTTGGTTAAATATTGAAAAAGACAACAAAGTGCAGCATTTTTTTTTTCCACACCTCAGCCAATTACCTTAATAGCTTAATGAAAAAATAATTTAAAAAAAAAAAGGGATTTACCTCTTAAATCACAGCTTTTAGTGATTTTTTTCTTTAGCATTACAAATTGCTTTGATCGCCAGAGTTTTCACTTTTCAGCTGGTCTTTGTACTTCTCTATTTTCTCATTCATATCCTGCAAGGACCTCTGGGAAGTCATAATAACAGAATATTAGCTTTTATGTTTACAGCGCCCTCAAAAATGAGTTTACGAAGGAAACGTGACCGCAGGACTCCGATATTACCGTCAGTTGGTGATGCTGATAGCATTCAGGCAAGAGCACTGAAAGATGAAATATAAAAGCTATTTTCAATGTCAACTTTCATCACTGATGTATAAAACCTTTCTGCTCAGTCCACTTTATGTGGATTTATTTGTAATTATTTTTAATTAATAGATAAAACTAATGTCATTACTTTTTTTTCCCATAGAATGTTTATGATTAAAATGTTGGTCTTGTAGAAACATAATTGTTCCACAGCTCAATGCTTGTTGTGTTCACTGTTGGGATTTCACTGATGGTTCCAGCAGCTGAATATTAATGACTGTTGGTGTTATGGTGAGATTTCACTCTTTGTCCCCTGAAGATGGACCCTGAGGATTTGTGTCCATGACATTTCTTCTCACGCCATCGTTATTGTAGATCAAAAATATTACAATGTAGGTATTCCTTAGAAATAATTTGCAGAGTAGCGAGTCACACTACGTTTTCTTTGTTCTGACCACTCTATGACCTTTTCATCGGCTCCACCCTCAGGACATAATGTCAGTTTCTTCCGCGAAATATCGTAAAATCAAACTGGCAAATTGCCATGAAATTCATGGAGTGCATTCATGTTCCCCTTTGATTTTAATGTCCCTATAACCTTTCCACCTATAGGTCACAATTTTCATTTGCATGCAAGAAATATCAACAACGCAATGCGCAGTTTGACATGAGATACTCACACATTTCAACAACATACTGCAGTTACATTTTTGAGTACTTAGCGAAAGCAGGTTTTTTTTTCTTAAGTGTGACCTTTTGTATTCCTGATCTTGTCACACTGATTGTTAAAGATTAAATATTTAAAACAATAAACTTAAGGATGTAATTTATCCTTTTTTGCTTTTTGATCACAATTGTTTTTTTTAGAAGAACAAACAGCCATGTCCTCGCTGACCTTCTGTAATTAACAAAAATTGCCAAAACACACACTCTTTAATGTGTGTGTGTGTGTGTGTGTGTGTGTGTGTGTGTGTGTTAACCATGTCACCAGCAGCAGCTCAGTATAGCGACACTCTTCTAACACCCAATTTGTCTCTATAAAACTCAAAGATCAGAAGAAAACGGAGCAGAAATGTAAAAAGAAAAGATGAAAAAAACATGCAGATTTTTTTTTTTGCACTAATCAGGGGGACAGGAAGCGTCGCCGTGGCTACACTAACGACTTCCTGCTTGGCTAATTGGAAAATAAACGAGTGGAGGAAGAAGAAACTCTCATAGTCCTGCATCAAAAGATCCCGTTACATCTTTTTCCCGACTCCCTCCTTCCCTCCACCTTTAATCCACCCCTCCATCATTCTCACCCCTCCACATCCACCTTCCCTTTAAGCCTCCGTCTTTCTCCATCTTCTTTTCTTCCCTCCATCTCCCTTCACCCTTTCATCTCTCTCCCATCTTTAGGCTGTCTTCCACCTTTTTTCATCCTCTTCTCTCCCTTTATCTCATCATCTGTCTGTTTCCATCCATCCAACTTAATCCCTTCATCTCACTCCATCTTTCTTTCATTCCCTTCTTTTTCTTCATCATTCCATCCATCTTCCTCCCTCCATCCATCATCCATTTCTCTTCTCTCTCCATTCCCAAACCATTCCCAATTCTTCCCTGGTTTTCTTCCATCTCTTCATCTCCCTTCATCCCTCCATCTTTTGTCCCTTTTTCCTCTATCTAAATCCCTCAATCCTTTTTTCATCTCTCATCTGCCTCCATCCCTCGACCTTTCTTTAATGTTTTCCATCGTTCTCTCTCTTTTGTTTCCATTCTCCTTCGTACCACCGTCTTTCTTTCACCCATCATCTTTCTCCGTCCCTCCATCTTTCTTTCACTCCCCCATTCCTCTCGATCCTTTCATCATTCTTCCATCCCTATCTCTTTGCCTTTCTTCCATTTCTCCACCTTTCTCTGTCCTTTTGTTTCTCCTCCATCTTTAATCCATCCCTCAACCACACGTTGTCTTCCTTTGATCCCCCGTCTCATCTCACGTCGCTCATCCTTTTCCTTTCTCTGTCATCCATCTTTTGTCACTTTTCACTCCATCCCTCCGCCGTCTCTCCTCCACCCTCCCCCTCTTCCACGCTAACAGGATTAGAGCTGCGTCTTAACTATGCAGAGAAAATAATTAGTCCTGTCACTGATAACATTTCCACACCTCATTAGAGGGCCATAAGTCTTGCTTCTGTCTTCCTGCTCTGTCTTTCTCCACCTCCCTCTCCCTTTTCTCCTTCTTCTCTCCATCCTGGAAGGACACTGCTGAGCGTTGACGGTGAAACTCCAGTTCCTCCAATCGCCATTGATGTCACTTCACTTTTCCCAACAAGTTCAGCAACAAGTCCTCCATGCAGACTCGACTCCCCTGCAGATAACTGTTGATCTGTCAGCTCAGCCGTGCAGGCTAATAAGCTAACGAGCTAACTAGCGAGCAGTTCTGAGATCTGCACACGTAGTTTATGTGTCATTAAACTGTGACTGCCTGAAACAGATTATATAATCAGGTCAAAAAAAATCTGGACCCCAGTGGCCCCTTTAACCTTTTATTGACCCACATGCCATGTCTATAGGAAAAACCAAATCAGCATGCTTGATTAACCCTGTGAAGTGTTTAAAGTGTGTTTAAGAATGTCTTCTCTCGACTTACTGTAACTCAGTAAACACAGCTTCTCAGCTCTTCATTAAACCCAGAACATAAGACTTTTTACTGAGAAAGGATTAGTCCACCGTATTACATCAGAAAAGTACAATCAAATGGACCTCAGTGGAATCGTGTTTTATTTGCAGGATTTCGGTAAATTGGTTTTCATCACTCTGAACTGTTGCAACAGAAGAGAAGACTATAATACAACTTCAAAAACCACAATTTAAAGATACAAAAAAAAAAAGACCATCCAAGTGTTAAAACTCAGGATTAAACTCTCAAACTGCTCTTATTTTCAGGAGTCATGTTACAGTGTGACTTCATAAACTTTTCTGATCCTGATGAATGTTTACTGCCATCAGTAAAACCGATCAAAACACCGCAGTAAACTAATTATGTTTCAAAAGTTTTGTATTATTTTGGACAATACCCTCAGTGTAAACTGCAGCTAACGTCTGTTTGAAATGACTTTTAGTGACACCTCTCTGAGCTCAGCTTGTCTAACATCCTCAGCAGCATGAGCAGATGGTGATAATGGAGCTGCTGCGGATTCCCTCTCTGCAGCTGTTTCTCAAAGTGACGACGGTACGGCTTCATTTATCAGCAAGTTAACTCTCAGCCGGCAATGTGCATACCAATATTAGATCACCCCTGAAGCGCTGATATTGTTTTAGATACATTAAATATTTAAAACTATGCATTCACCCAACAGTAGCTCACTTAATGGGCTAACAATGTGAAGTATGATATTACAGATAAACAATGTTTTATTTCCAGCCTGAACCAGAAACTGTTTGATATCATTGATAAATTACTTAAAAGATTAACAGCTAGTCAGTTATCTTAATTGCTGTTGATTAGTGCTGCACATGGTTAGCTGACTTTTGGTTCTACGTACATGACCTTCTGTCTAACGTCCTCTCCCGTCCCCCAATGTGTTGCCAAAACTAACACACCAGAAGATGATCTCTCAACCTTTTAAAATGTATTATGTCATTCGGGTTTTAAATGACCACAAAGCAAAGATACGATGTTTGATTATTCATTCCTTGTCAGCTGCTGAGCTTTTCTCAGTGTGGCCAAGTTGCTCACTGTGGCAAGTATCAACAAGAACTAGTATTTATCAGTGGCATTAAAATCTGAATTTATAATATTAACATTAAAGAGAGGGATAATGTGTGTGTTTTTCACCTCCAGCTACTGGCGTCATAGGACTGGCAGTTATACCCCCACTCATTTTTGAACGGATCAAACTTCTCTCTATTTAAAAAAAACAAAAAAAACCCATCTCTTCCTCGTCTGTGTGGGCAGAAGACGCTGCATCATTTCATGTGCAAATGAATCTCTCTAATTACAGAGCCCTCAATGAGATTCAGAGCTGGAAAAAAAAACAACAACAGAGTGAGACTCCGCTCGGGTTTTTCACCCTCGTTTCGTTTCCTTGACAGAAATGTGTTGCAAACTGAGAACAGATGAACAGATGATGTGTCAGTCAGCGACACACCTGCTGTTTGTGTGTGTTAGTTTCTCTGCCTTCCTGCGCGTATTGATCTATGTATTTATATTTGCATTTTTCAAGTGTGTAAGGAAGCTCATACGCACACAGGCTCATTACCCCCTGCGAACTCTCCCATAATTGCTGTCAATCAAACCCTCCAAAACACACGAACAAACACAAAGGCTCTGCTCACGCTCGCCTCTGAGGAACCGCAACACCCGAAAACACCCGGGCGCGCCCACAGATCAGGCGGAGGCGCGACACCTCGGCCCTCCGCGAGACAAAAAGCCGCGACACTGCGAGTGGAAGGCGCTTGTCAAAGCGGCTGAATAGACTCATTGTCCCGCTCTTTAGCCTCCGTTGTCGGCTTAATTGGCCCCTTCAACGGCAAGGTCGGGATCTCTTTCTCGAGCCGAGGGCCCCGGAGAACCACCGCGACGTTTAACGGGCAAAGACAAAGCGGGAGAGAGGTGGAGGGGTTCATGTTTACTGCGCACAGACATGATGGGTTTATGTCGAAGGGCTCAGAGGTGGGAGGCAAACTGTGGATACAGAGCGAATGAAAGTGTTGAAACAGTCCCCTGTAGGGCAACAAATTTCTGTTACTTTCTTGACTGATTCTCTTGATTATTTTTGTCAATTATTAGATGACGATGTGATGCGATGCCATAAACTTTATTGTCCCCATGGGAAAAACTTTTTTTTGGCAAGTGTTGCTGCGTTTGATTGAATTCTGCATTTTTGACGTGGCAAAACATTATTAATAAGAAACATCTATATATGTTCCATAAATAGTGAGGTTTAAGTGAAAAGAGACTACCCCTCACATAAAAATAAACAATACATTAATTTCATGGCTTTAAAAAAAACGGCAGCGTATGCAAGTTTAAAAAACAAAATATTGCACAGTATTGTATAATCTTGCATAGACTGATTGTTTCGTTAGTAAAATATCCTAAAAAATTTTGAAATTTCCATCTCAACCTGGTGCCTTCTCATCCCTCACTCCAACCGGTCGAGGCAGATGTTCTCCACCTCTGAGCCTGGATCTGTCGGAGTTTTCTTCCTGTTAAAAGGGAGTTTTTCCTTCCCTCTGTTGGAGGTTTTTCCCCCTAAAAGGGGAAGTTTGTTTCCTCCTAGTTTTTGTGGGAATTGTTGAAATGGTGGGTTCCTCTCTATAATGTAAAGTTCTGTGTCAAGTGCCGTGAAATAACCTGTGTTATGGCGCTATATACATAAACTTCACTTGACTGATCAAACCAACAGTCAAAATACCCAAAATATACAATCTGATACGATGATAAAAACATAAAAGAGAGAAAAGCTGCAAATCCTCACAAGCTGAAACCAGACAATGTTTGACAATTTAGTTTGATTAATTATTCAATGGAATAGCAATTGATCAACAATCAAAATTAAAAGTTAATAGACTCATTGGTTTGGAACCCAATAAATTACATGTATCGTGTACTTTGTGTTATAATAAAAGATTTGGAGCAAAAATCATTGGGCTCATGAACCTTGTCCTGACCCTTTCTGACACCTCACTGTTTGCATTAATAACTGAGATGAAACCAATCATCCGTATTACATTTTTAATCTAATCGTTTTTATTACCAGATGAGCTTGGTAAATCCAACCAGATGCCTGGTTTGGTAATCCGGCGGGGGGCCCGGTGAGGAGCTCTGTGGAACCCCAAGAGAGCAGATTCAGTGTCAGTTTGTACACGAAGTTTCAGAGACCCGACACCATCCCTCAGCAGATGGACACAAATATGAATCCGGTGTCACTGAGCGTAGCAGGCTGGTGGCGTTAAATCTGTGAGCTCAGTCCAGCAGATAAACAAGAGGAAACATGCTGTCTGTGTTCATACAAGGCGGATTATACTGTATGGGCAGGATTATTTCTGGTTCAACTGTTGTTAAAGTGAGCAGCAGCTGTGAGAGGGCTAAACAAATAATACTGATCTACATTAGCTTTGTATTTGATTAGAGAAAGAATTCTCCAGTGCATCCCAGTGTCTCCAGGAATTACATTCATAGTGGACAATCATACAATAGGTTAAGATGAGGCAACAGCCTTCTTAGTTTATGTATATTCTAGTATATTTAAACTCATCTGTTTCTTAGATTAGGAGTGTCCCTTTCTTTCTTTTTTAAATTAATTTAAAAAAAAAAGTAAACTATTTTATTTGTTTTGATTTAAAGGAGTAGTTTAACATTTAGGAAATTCACTTATTAACAAATTTGCTTTCTTAAAAATGAAGTACCCTTACCGTATGAAATCGTCTTAACAAACTTCCATTGTATACTTTGTTTTCCTGCTTAAAAATACAAAAGCTACTTGTCAACACTTGAATAGCTCACCAATTGATGCATTGTAATTAGTTGTTTTTTTTGTTCCCATACACATTTAATGTATTTGTGAAATAATTGAGCTACAACGTGTTAATAACTGAGCTGTAGATGTGTAGGTAGCAGAGACAGGATAGCTGTTTGCCCCTGTTTCCGTTCTTAAATGCTAAAATAAGCTAACTTCACACCGAACATCTGAAATTCTTCTCACCGAGGAAACAAAAATCATGTTCATCATAATGTCAAACTTTTTCTAAAACAAAGTAGTTTTGGATTCCTCGCTGAAACTGTCTTGACAGTTCAGTCAACATAAAAGTTGAACATTGAAGACACGCGTCCAACAACACAAAAGCAAAAAGTGTTTACTATTTACTCTTTACTATTTACTCTTTGCGATAGTTGTTAAAGCATGTAAACAGGAAGAAAAAAAAACACCAGAAAGACCCTTTAGAGTGATCCCATCTTTCATTCCTACAGTTTCGTGACACTGTTTACTCGCAGACTTTGAGAGACTCTCACAGATTAAGATTCAGTGAGTGTCTCTCTCGTTGGCCTGCTGTGCCCTCCCTCTCTGCCTCCATCATTGTTTCCGCCCCAACAGTCCTGTCCTTTAACCCCGCCTGCCAATCATATCTGACAGGGGCGGAGACTGCGAGGTGGGAAAGGACAGGGGTGACAGAGCGGGAGGGGCCCCCGGGGTCCCATGGGTGACGACTCACAGCAGGCAGGGCTTGTCCTGATGGAGGTGTGTGTGTGTGTGTGTGTGTGTGTGTGTGTGTGTCTTTATTGACATGACAGAGGGCATAAACACTATGTTTGCCATGCCCTCAATGTCCTCAATACGCCTCATTGTCTCTCTCCTCTAACGCTCTCTTTAACACACACAGAAAACACACACACTGTTTCACAGCAATGGCGTAATTGCGCGCCAGGCTGTGTTGTGAAATTTAATGTCCTATTTTTATGAGCTTAAATTGTATTTTATTGTAACATTACACAGATGATAGACATGTTTCATTCTATTTTGAGGTCACATCCAGAAATATGGGTTAAAAAACATTAGGGCTGCAACAGTTAGTCAAATAATTGATCACCTTACTAGCTATTAGTTTTGAATTTCTGACAGTTTTAGTCAGTTCTTTTGCAAAAAATATCACATATTTGCAGTTTTCAGCATCCCATACCAGGATTTTATGCTTTTCTTTGCCATTCATCACAGCAAACGGGATATGTTTTACTTTTTGGTATGTTGGACAGACAAAACATTTGAACAACATTTAAAGCTGTCACATTGATATGTTGGAGTTGGTACCAGGGGGATTTAAACTGCAGAACTTTTAACTGAGGGGCAACAGCACTAACCACTACACCACCAGTCCTCCCAGGAGTTAGTCTGCATTATGAAAAATCTTTGGCTCACTGCAACTTATAACTCCACCATACACAAATATTCATTCAAATGTAACCAAAATTGCTGCAGACATTCTTTGGATAGTAGATATACGTGTTTTCAAGGGGTCTGCAGTGATATTAAATATCTTCCTGTAATGTGTTGTGGATGCAAAACTTTTTAAATTTCTCCAAATGTTTCAACTTCAAAAAGTGATAAAAAAAAAAAAGTAATTTTTGTATACAGTATATAGTATATTGTATATAGTATATAGTATAGCCAGGGCATTGTGGCTAAGTTTGATGTTTCGCCGTGACACAGGAAGTTGATGTTTAAGGTCAAACGATGCTCCAAATCTCATGAAACTTTGCACATGCGTCACGCACTAACTTTCATGAGTTTTTGAAGATGTTAAAGCTGCCAAAAAAAGCCAATTTTTTTTTAAGAAGAATAAGGAACGAGATCGAGAAAAAAAATGAAAACTGCAAGCGGGAATATGCCGACCCTCGCGTGCTGCACGTCGGGGAGCCGGCGGCCCCGACCCGCTGGTTCCCCGACGTGCAGCGTGCGAGAGCCCTCATATCACGGTTTTAATTTATGTAATGTAATTTAGCAGAAGTGCCGGACATGAAGAAGAGGATTAAGTACAAGTACCTCAAATTACTAGTAGTAGTACTTAAATACTGTACATAGGTTACATTACATCTAAAAAAAAATAGTCAAATCCAACATCTATTAATAATGCATCTGCTTCATATGCGATGATGACATTAAAACGTATTTTACTGTAACTTTTCACTATGAGAAGGGATTTTGTGGTATGTTGACCCGAAGTGGAAATGAAGCCCTGGACCCCGGCCGTCCCCGTGTAATCTCTTCATATTATCTCCCTGCGTGATGCTGTTTGGCTTCTGGCCCCTCCGTGGTTGATTGACAGATAGTGGGCGGGACTTCAGCTGCCCTCTGATCTAAAGAAGAGTTCAGTTTGTGTCACGCTGAATGAGTGACAGCTGTAAGAGCAGCAGTTTGGAGCAGATTTGTCCCATTTTTTCTCTGTCAGTGATTATCCTCCCTTACTTTGATGAAGTTTTAATTTTCATCAAGTTGTCAAATTATAAATTTAAGATTGAAATTGTGTTTTCCCTCAGTTTTCTGCTTGAGAAAACGAGGGGTTTAAAAGTTAATTTATGTTGGACTGTGTTTAGTCTCCAATAAAAAAATTTTTTGTCTTATTTGCAGCATTGACTTAAATTGAACCCAAATTCACTGCTGGGCTTCTTCCTGTTTTGTGATTCTGTGTTATATAATTTACGTGAAAAAATATTTGGCGCTCCTGCGTCTGCCTCGTTCACTTTCTGTCTCTGATTTAACAAAGCGCCACATGTATGTTCACATTTTAATTGCGTTTCCCTGACAACCCTGTGTTCAGGCCTGTTTCACTCTATTCTGATCCCCCTTTGGGTGTTAACACACACGCACCCACACACACACACACACACACACACACACACACACACACACACACACACACTTCCCTGGCAGTTTAATTAAATCCATTAAAAGCCTTGTAGGCGCCGAGTGGCTTGGATCAATCCTCACCTGAATGGCTGCTGACTAATTGTTCCGTTAACGGAGGGTTAACGGACAGATCAAAGGCTCCAGCGGCGTAATTAGCAGAAGGGAGAGAGAACAGGGGGAGCGAATTAATGAGAAACAAAGGATGCTGGGAGTTTTCTCACTGGAACGTTGAATAAAAAAGGAAGACAGATTGGGGAAGGATTTTTTTTTTATATAAGGGCTGTAAACCACTGTGCCTTCACATTTCCCCCAAATGACTACATTTCCCAGCATCCCTGATGTTTTCTGTTCCCTCCGTTTCCCTCAACCTGGAGGGAATAAACACGTAAGAGTTGAGTTTTTTTTCATCTTCTACCGTCTGACATCAGCAGAAAATCCTGAATGTTTCAGCTTCAATTTCAAGGAGAGGAGGGGACGAGGTAATGGAGAGATGGGTGAACAAATGATAAATGGGAGAATGGGAAGTGAGGAAGAGACGAGAAGGAGAGGAAGCGGATGAGGGGTCCATGGGAAAAGGAAGCGAGGGGGTAGGAGCTGAGGAAGTAGTGAAAAGGACAGAAACAAGGAGCCTTAAGGCAGATGAGGTTATACGGAGATTAGAATAGTTAAAGAAAGAAACACCGAGTAATACGAGAAAAAAGCAACACGTCTTCTTACGAAACCGCAGAAGGAGACTTTATCCAATCATTTCCAAAATGACATGCATGCGTTTTCAGCACCCTCTATAGGACCAACACATCCTCACACCTCTGATTGTTCGAAAGTACCAACAAACAGGGATAGCAGACCTTTGTTGTCATGGCAACACCTCCTCCAAACAATTACCCCATACGGCATTTTTTTTTTTTGTGTGTGTGTGTGTGCAAGAAGTTTATTACAACCCAGAGTTACACTTAAGAGTTAGGCAACCTCTATTGATTGCAAAGATAACGCCAATGTGGTGCCTACTCATCAAATGACCTTTGACCTTATGTGAAATGACCATGACCTCCTAACACGGCAGTATGTGGTGGAAACAATGCCAGTGGAAAAATCAATGAGGACCGTTTGTCGTGGCAGCCACACGAATGTGTGCCGGAGAGGTGGCGCAGTTCAGATGACGTCTCTATATATATATAATGTGTTTGTCTTTGTTGGGGGGAGGAGGAGGGGTTGGGTTGGGGTGGGGGGGGGGGGATAGTCAGACGTGTGTGCAGGAGGCCGCTGTTGCCTTACCAATTTAAACCATTAGCCAGGAAAGTTTTGTTTTTTTAAACAGCATTTACTGTTGTCATAACGACAAAATGTGCTTATTTGAAGGAAATGGTTAAGTTTGACAACACCACGTTTCCAGTGTTTATTTTAACCCGAGCCGTTGTCTTTCCCTAAACACGTGGTGTTTGGGCCCGAACCCAACCAGGGACGCTCGCTAAAGAAGGAAACACTCCTTATTCCTGTTTGAGGGTAAAAAAAAACAAAAAACCAACATGGTTTTATGGGTTGGAGGACTTGTTGCACATAGTGGCCTGTCCAGCCGAGCAGAATTTAAACAGTTGTAAAACTGTCATATCCAGCCACAGACCCTGATTTGTAAAATACTGATAATGACAATAACGTTAATTTAGTCAGTCAGAACCACTAAAACTAAACTTTTTTTTTTCTGTTACTATAGCAGTAAAACATGACCAGTAAAGTAAAGGAGGAGGAAGAGGAGCAAATGAGGAGGAGGAAGAGGGGAGAGGTACCGGTGTAAGTGAGATGAAGAGTTGAAACGAGGCAGGAGCAAAGAGGAATAAAAAAGAAACGACTCAACATGGTGAAAGAATGAAGAAAGATCTGTGGAAAGAAAGTAACATCTAGATCGAGAATATAATGAAGCAGAACAAAGACGAGAAACACAACTCTGTCTCACCCCGTGTGTGTGTGTGTGTGTGTGTGTGTGTGTGTGTGTGTGTGTGTGTGTGTGTGTGTGTGTGTGTGTGTGTGTGTGTGTGTGTGTGTGTGTGTGTGTGCGCGCGTGTGTGTGTGTGTGTGTGTGTGTGTGTTTTATACATCACAGCCTGCAGGGTTGCTGCAACTTTTAGCCCCGATGTCCATCCGGCCTCGATTACAGCAGAGCCCGGCAGGCTTGCATCACACACACACACACACACTCACAGAAACACACACACACAGCCTGCAGCCTCTTCCTGTGTGTGTGTGTGTGTGTGTGTGTGTGTGTGTGTGGGGTTTGCCTGCCGGCTCTCCTCTCTCCTCTCTCCTCCTCTCTGATCTGAGGAGGTTTTACAACATTTAGCATTTCACCTCCTCCTCTCACATCCTCCTTTCTCCTCCTCCTCTTCTTCTTGTCCCCTTGTCATCTCCTCCTCCTTTCTCCTCCTCCTCCTGATCCTCTGTTTTATCTGTCATCTTCTCCTCTTTTCTCCCCCCCTCCCTCCTGTTCTTTCATTCTTCTCTCCCGTCCTTGTTCTCCTCTTTAGGTCTCTTTCTGTCATCTCCTCATCTCATTTCATTTCATACTCCCATCTTTTCCTTCATCTCCCATCATCCTCTCTCTCTCTTCATCCAGCCTTCTGTTTATCATCTATTGCTTCTCCTCTTCTGTCATCTCCTCTCTTCATCTCCCTTCTTGTCATCTATCCACCTCTACTCCTTTTTTATCTTTTTTCCCCCCTACTTTTCATCCTCCGCTTCTCGTCTTATCTTCGGCCTCCTTGTCTCTTCTTCATTTTCTTTATCTCTTTTTCTTTGCTCACCTCTTTTCACTGCTCCTTTCATTTTGTATTTCTCTTCCCTGTTAATCCCGTCCTCTTCCCTTTCTGCCCTTTCTCATTTTATCTTGTTTCATCTTATCCGTTCATCTCTTCTTCTGGCTGCTCTGAACTTGTTTTCACTTCACTCTGTTTTCCACGACTCCTCTGCCTTTAGTTCTCTTAACTCCTCTCCACTTCTTTCTCTTCCCTTTCACTCCTCAGATTTTCACCCTTTCATCTCGTTTCTGTCTTTTCTTCTGTATTCACATCTTTAGAATTTCCTCTTCTCTGTATGATTTTGAATTCCCTCACATTAAACTAAAAAAAATTTTTTTCAGTTTCAGTGATCTGTGGATCATGTGACAGATCCTGTGGACGAGGTACCTCTGATCCTCTGCGTCTCCCTGACAGACCGACTCTCTTCTTCCAGTTTTCTTGTTAAGTGAACAGTCCTCGGGACCTTCAGGCTTCATTATGGACGAGAGCGGCGTCTCTCCTCTGAGCTCAGCTCCATTAGACGATCCTCTCTGTGTCATCTGAGTCCCTCTGTCTCCTCCTCTGGGCTCTCTTTGTCACATCCTGGTGTTATCTTTATCACTCTGACTGATCCCACTCTGCTCCTCTCCTCCTCCATTTATCCTCCTCCCCGGCGTTTTTCTGTCTCTGTCTATCCCTCGTGCTCCGTCTTTCAGCTCTTACAGTATTCCAGCTACAGATTTGTCCTCTGCTCTTTTACAAGTCATTGTTTAATTAACCGGGACCAGTGGGCGCCCTCCTGCCCATGGCGTGTGATACTACTGGATTTCAGGTTTTGATGTGTGAAAGTGTTACGGCAGGGTATCAAATAGTATCAAATTTACCTGCAGGAACAAGCTGCTGTAGTTTATTATTCACTTAACTACTAGATTAACAGCAATCCGCAAAACCACTGTCTGGTCAATTGAGTAAGTGGAGACGTTCCTCCGTCTGGTTGCCTACAAAAGGATCCACTGAGTGGGTGTGTCATGTTAACGATGATGTCACAGCATATAGTGTGTGTGTGTGTGTGTGGGGAGGGGGGGGGGGGCGGTGGGGGTTATCTGCAGTGGAAAATGAAATACAGTAAAGTACCTGGTAACAATAGCGAGTAGAGTGAAGGGGAGAAGAGCCGGGTACCGGCAGTGGAAAAGGGGCTTAATTTATAGTACTACCTCGTTCTACCAGTATGAATACGTGGCACATACGAGGTGGGTCAATAAGTTCCAAGACGGCTCCTGAATGGAGCGCAAAACCCCCCGAAAATGTCAAAGTAAACGTACCTGGTTGCTCACCTCACCTCATGCGCCTTTTTTTCCGTTTTGGAAAGTGATGTTCTGTGCTGTGTGAACTAAGTACCCTAATAAATAAATAGTAGTTATGGGACGGAACTGCAGTTCTGTGAGTACCTTCGTATTTTGTTTCTTTAAGGGGGGGGGGGGGGTGGCGGCGGCAGCAAAATTATTAAAATTACTGGCAACATAGAGATAATAATTATCAAAGTGTTATGATGGTAAAAACTTATTTTTCACATTAAGTTCTTTGTTCTTGTTTCTCTTGAACAGAGCTGATAAAACTTTTTCAGCTGGTGGAAATTTCAAAGACACATCAGCAGCTCCCCTCCATCATCTTCACCAAACCTCTGTCAGCTTCCTGCCGTCCTCTCTGCTTCCCGTGTTCTCGTCTGAAATGCAACAGCGGCTCATTGTTGCACGTTGCCGTCCGACCTACTGCTCAGTAGTCACTGATGAAATAAAAGATCCGCTCAGACGGGTCGCATCACCGTAACCCTTTCTCTCCATCTGAGTCAGGAAGTCAGCGCCGACGTTCGTCGTCGGTCTCCCGAGGTTCCGCCGCTGAGTCACGTTTCTGCTGCTGAGCCGAGTTCAGATGCAGGTTTTTAAGTCAGAGGATTCACAAGTCGAACCCGCAGTGAGGAGGAGGCCTCCTGTGCACAAACTGAAATATAAATGGCGTGCATTCGAGGGTTCACAAGGTCTTTCCACTAAAACTTATCAAACAACTTTGAGTTCAGAGGAAACGCTTTACAGAGTGGCAGAATGAAAAAAGTTAAGGAACGAGAAACAAAAATAAGTCTTGTGCTCGTATTGTGACACAACCGGCCCCTGAACACAGGCATGTTTCTTTCTTTCTTTCTTTCTTTCTTCCTTTCTTTCTTTCTGTCTTTCTTTCTTTCTTTCTTTCTGTCTTTCTTTCTGTTTCTTTCTTTCTTTCTTTCTTTCTTTCTTTCTTTCTTTCTTTCTTCCCCTTAAATCAGTAAATCTGCAGATGAGATGATTCTTGTCCAACAATCAAATTAAGCTGCTTTTTCCCCCAAAATTTTCCACCCACTCAAGCATAAAAAAACCCAGTTAACATACATTATATCAGTTAATTAATTCATAAAAAGTTTGATGCCCGATTATTCTTACTTATTTAATCCTTGTTGGTACTCGTGAAAAAAATCAATGCTGAGATTTTTTTTTCCCTCAAGGATGTGGTATGAGCTTTCCTTTCTTCCTGTGTCTGTCTCCACTTTCTGTGAGTGCGAGCAGATGTGAGAGCAAGAGACTACCTACAAACACACTCAGACAAACTGTGATGTGTGCCATCAGTGGAGATGAGTCAGGCGTTAACATCTCCTCCACTTATCTCTTTGATATGAGTCATCTTCACTCTGCTGTTGAGTCCAACAGGAGCAGAGAGAAAGATCAAGTGAGACATAATGAGAACACCGTTTGTCATGTGGAAAAACCTCATAACTCCAATTTTGGTCATTTTCATGGATTTTCACGAGAAAACTGAATGAAACCCTTAAACCCACAAACATCCATGAAGTCAGACCTGTAGTATGAGTGCTGAGTAATGTACGGATGTTTGAAACAAAAAAACAAAAAAAACTGACATTTTTTTTGTTACTTACAGCAGTAAAAGACATCCTCAAACTGTGTGACTGTGACATGTTGGAGTAAACAGATGACGAGTAATTATTTCACTAACTGTGGAGCCTTGTTTGGGCATAGTGAGAAGACCATCAGGGTTCAGGAGGTTAAGAACCAGCAGAAAAGCTCTTCAGGACCCTTTCAGGTCCCCGAGCCCCACTTTGAACACACACAGATTGCACCTTGTTGACCTGGAGGCTCTTCTCTTCGCTGGCCACTGACCTTTGACCTCGGCAGAAGTGTGGCGGAGTGTCTCAAAAGGAGATGATGAGGGCGAAGTCGGGTGGGTTGCTGTACCAGTTGTACAGGAGAAGCGTCGTCATAGAGACGAGGCGGGAGGCAGATTGAAGATGACAGAGACTGTGATGAGAGTGAAGAGAGAACAGAGTTGCCTTCCTCCTGGGACACACCGTGCTCTGTGTGTGTGTGTGTGTGTGTGTGTGTGTGTGTGTGTGTGTGTGTCTGTGCGCTGCAGGCTGCTGTGCCTCGACAGATGCTCTCATTAGTCAAACAGGCCGTCCGCTCTGTGAGCTTCATCAACCAGCACACTTCAACACAGTTAACCCGACCTGCACCGTCTCTCTTAAGTCAGCTGGAAGAGAAAAAAACCAAAAACAAAACACAACTGTGTTTTTTTAACATCATTTACATAAAAAAAAAACTCCTGAAGGGGACAGTTTTGGGAAATAAACGTACTTTTTATATTTCCAACCTATTTACTTTCATCTGACCGGATACTGTTTTTGATTACGATGTCGCGTCTATCCATTGAAGCCTGATTTAAAAGGTGTTCCTGCAGGGTGCGTTTGATTTTAGTTCCATGTTGCCTGAATGCTTCGAGAGTTATTAGTCGGTGCTGCCACAGGGATGAAATGTTCCAGTGTAAAAAAAAACAAGTGATGTATGTGTGCATGAATTCAGGCTACTCTACAGCCCTTGCACGTGCTGCTAGGTTTGGACGGTGACCTCGGGTTTTGGCTCGGTTCTCTGTTCAGGCACAAAAGGTTCTGAACCCGACAGCTTTACTGCGATGACAGCACTTCAGAAAGCTGCAAACAGTCACTGCACCAACTGTTGTTCTCATCTCTGGAACGAAACAAGCATCATGCAACATATTAATCAGTGAGCTTAAAGGCGAAGACACGCAGCGTTTGTGTGTGTGTGTGTGTGTGTGTGTGTGTGTGTGTGTGTGTGTGTGTGTGTGTGTGTGTGTGTGTGTGTGTGTGATGGGACAACCTCAGACTAAGTGTGATCCTGTTTGGATCAGCTACCGATAGGCAGATAAGATCATATATAGTGTGCGATATAAAGTCTTCTGATCCAGTTGCTGCCAGTCGTTTTCTTAAAGAGTTTTTTTTTTTTTTTTTTAAGTTTTCTGCATGTTGGACAAGAGAAATGTACCAGTAAATAAAATAAACAGCTTCACATGAAGTCCACTCAGCTCCTGCTCCCTCCGTAGGCTGCACGTGTCTCTCCGTTCACGACCTCAGCCAAACTATATTTTGACCTTTAGACAGGGTCAAGCTAGCGGTCCCCCCCCCCCCCCCCCCCCTGCTGTCAGTTTTCATGCTAACATAGGATAACCACATCCTGACTCCGAATATACTTCCAACTATTCAATTCCTTCTGAACTCAAATATAATGTCTCAGCTCGGCCTGTACACGACCTACTTCTACCTGCCTGCCCTTGAAATACGAAAAACCCCAATGACTTCACCACTGGCATCATGTTGTTCAACTTGGAGCCTTTGCTATTCACATTTAACAAGACTAAACCTCTGTTAGCTCTCCACGTTGGGTGCAGAGTTTCTATTTTTTTAAACTGGATCATAGCCTTCACTATTTTCTTTTGCTTGTCTGGTTTAAACTCCCCAAACTGACATTGACATTTACCCTTTAACCCCTCAGGTAAGGACAATGGAAATGTCACATGCTCGGGTAACATATTGTTCGATGCTGTTCAAAAAGATGTGAGCCAGCTTCTTTTTTTTTTTTTAACCACTGGGTTGACTGTCTTTTTTGGACAACAATTACTTATTCAAAGCAATTCCCATAAAACCACCGTCCTGTTCAAAGAGGTCAGGGAAAGCCAAACACATCGAGCTCCAATCAAGTTTTAGCAAGACTTTGAAATAGTGTAAGGGACCTTAACATACTGGAAAACAGTCAAACTGATTAGATCCACCAGATGTGAGCAAAATAAGAAATTTCCCAGAGACATAAAGTATCACAGTGCAGATTTTGTTTCGAATACTTAAGAGCCGCTTGGCTTTGCATCCCTTCAGCCGGACTCCTGGTGCCGCTACAGTCAGCCTCATCTACTAAACTTCACTTCACATGTAGAGTAACTGGTAGTAAAACCCAGTCGAGGGCACATGATGAAGCGGAGGAGCAGATTTCCGAGTTGCTCGGAATAAATTGTGTTTGACAGAGTCGCTGGTGGTGCAGGAGAAGCCACGGAGTCGCAGAGATGGGTCGACAGAAAGGTCACCAAGTCACGCAGTTCAGAGATTAAAACCACTTCTAGACTTAGAATTTAATTGTCAGATCTTCTCTCAGGTTTTCGCTCTGTCTTTCTGCCGTCACTCTGAATATCCTCGAGGAAACATCACACATCAAGAGCAGATTGTGCCATTTTTCATTCGCAATATATTTAACACTCCTCAGATGAATTACACCAGCTTTTCTGGCTCACTTTGCGCCGCGTATTTCAACAGATTTCAACACTCTTAAGCCTCACAACAGCTATGCGTTGCTACAATTAGGTTAGCAGTGAACCGTACCGTTGCCTGCGATGGATTTATAATGATCTGCGGGCTGCGGAGCGCTCAGGAGCCCCACCACCGGGCGTCCGCAACCACCGTAACAAAGTGCTTTGGTCTCGCGGATTTCAGCAGCGCTCCTCGGTGCGAATTAGCCAAAGTCGCGGCTTTGGAAGATTGGACCAAATTGGCTGAGTGTGTGTCCTTTATTCTGTGTTGTTGTGTTGGATAAGTGTGTTCCTGGGTGTCTGAAAAGCTGGGTGTTTATCCACACAATGGAGCAAATCTGAGCCTTTGATCACCAGGCCGAGTCGCCAGATCTGCAGTGAAGAGAGAGCCAGTGTGTGTTTGTGTGTGTGTGTGTGAGAGAGTTTGTGTGTGTGTGTGTCTTTGTGAGGATCAATTTGAATTTAAGACCTTGGGTGTGAGGACATTTTGTCTGCTCCTCCTTTTGCGACAGGTGTTTTGAAGGTTAAGACTTTTGGTTTAGGTTCAGGGTTGTGGTGATGCATTCAGTCGTGGCAGTCAGGGTTTGGTTAAGAAGCCTGGGACTGAATTATTCCAATGTGTGGGTGTGTGTGTGTTTGTGTGGGGTGGAGGGGGTGCAGACAATCACAACTGTATTAAAGTTTGTCACAGAATGAAAGTGGATTTATCCTATTCAGTCGAAAACACCCTCGTGTGTGTTTACACATCTGGTTTTACGTTCGAAAAACACAAGGAATAGCAGGCGTGTGTGTCAGTGGGTGATTAGATTTAGACTTTATTAATCCCACATTGGGGAAATTTAGTGGGAAGTCTTATTGTGTGTGTGTGTGTGTGTGTGTGTGTGTGTGTGTGTGTGTGTGTGTGTGTGTGTGTGTGTGTGTTTGTGTGTGTCCTGACACAGTAGATGGATGGTTGTTATTATTAAATTTAAGGAAATTGAAGGCATTCTGGTTCATCCCAAAGGTGAATGGAGTTCTGTGCAGACCGGTAAAGCGCTCGTTCCATACACGTTTACATACTTCTGACCATATAGTTTATGCCCAATGTTAATGTTTATGGCTAATCATCTCCTGACCAACACTAGCCCAAATTTACTGCTCAATTACATGAGTTTGACCGCTCTCCATCGGTGATTTTTTTTCTAGTCATTGCATCCTAGTGGCTGTAGACCTCGGGTTGATTTTGAAACTATTCGAACAGCCTTTAACTAATCGACATTGAACACTAGATGACACACGTTGTACGCCAAGACTCAACAGGCCCAATGTGACGAGAAAGCGATGCCATGTCGATGAATGACCAAGTGACCAAGACTTTGGCTTCAGTTGGTCAATATCGCTGGCTTCATATCGCTTCATTCCATCGCCGGCGTTCTTGAAATGCAACATTCTCCCAGTTCAACTTTTAAGCAAATCACATCAGTGCTGTTTGAAGCTTATCATAATCGCGCTGAATTGGGACCTCTGAAATTTTACAAAGAAGGCATCATCTGTAGAATTTGACCAATGTGAAAATCCTGCAATATTAATCAAACTTAAACCACACTTCCGCAATCAGGTGCAAATTTAGGAAAAGGTTCTGGAAGTTTCCCACAAAAAAAAAAAAAAGCCCTTTTACTAATGAGGAGAGTCTGTAGAAAATACAACTGCAGTCACACATTGGAGGAATCAAACTGCATGGCTCTGTATGAAAAGCTATGCAATTTACACACACACACACACACACACACACACACACACACACACACACATAGTAACTAGCACAAATATGCACAAATATACAAAAGCATAAAAGCACACAGTAGATTAAGCAAAGGAGACACACACACACACACACACACACACACTCACATAGTGCAGCTTTCTGCCTTTGTTGATTATTCTCCATCACTCCATATGATGGTGAGAGATAACAGATTTACCCAAACACACACACACACATTGGAGTCACAGAGAGGAAATCCCATCACGAGTTGAAAGCTCAAACATCAGACACACACACTCACACTCTTGCTGTGACAAACCCTCAGTTCTGCTGAGGGTTTGTCACAGCAAGAGTCGAGCTGACACACACACACACACACACACACACACACACACACACACACACACACACACACAACAGATAAAAGCACAGAGATGCACTAAAATACACACTGTTACCCAGATGTTCAGCCAGCGGCGCCGCAGCTGCACTCCTTAAAGTCCCCAGAGGTGACTGGACGTTATTTACAGGCCCCGCCCACCCGCAGACCTCCTTTACCAGCTGAGGAGAGACATTTATTTTTATTTTTGGTAAACATGAATCGCAAAGTTTTCAGATGTTGTCGCTCATGCTGCCCATGCACACAGGCAGATGGAGGCATGCCCGCATGGTTTTAAAGCTGAGCAGACACACATCACACTCCCACAGTTGTCAGTGTTGGAGTTCCTCCATCAATAATCAACGAAGCGCCGCATTAAACTTTCACCGCTTTATTTTTTAATGGCTGACAAAAGTCTTCACATATTCATAATTCAGACGACAGCCGCTGTTTCTCACATCACACTGGATTCTTCTTCTCCAGTCGGCGTGACGACGCTCAGTCTAGAGAGGCTGAACAGCTCGAGTAGATCCACGCACAGCCGAGGTCCATGAAATATCCCACAACCGTGCTAACCCTTGACCCCAGAGTCTGCACGACGACGCCCCTACAACCGTTTGAAACTTACCTCAACAAGAATTCTGTAGATCAAGCCTGCCAAAAATATATTTCAAAAAAATTCTCTTGACATCTCCCAATCCTCAAACTCACTCATAGAAATGTATTAAATGTTCATCTTAAATGGCCAAAATATACTTAAATCATTTGTTGTTGACCTTAGAGAGATAAAAAGGGAGAGTTGGAGATTACTGGAAAGAGCTACAGTGGAGTAGACACCTCTTTACGATCTAGTCCTCATTGCAGTTATGGTGTAATGAAGTGGTTCTGCACTGTGTCCGATGTCTGCAGTCTGTTTCCTGGTGCCAGAATAAATACATTCGTTTAAGAGTTGGTTCATAAGATGTGCTTTCCAACCGCATTGGGAACGTGAAGTCTGAAGCACGGAGAGGTGGGCACACATTTATAGTCTCTCCAGAGTCTCTCCAGGAAGACATTCGTAGTGTTGCACTCAGTTGCTCACAAGACACGTGCCACGAAGGCAGCGGTTGTATAACAAAGAGAAAAATAAAAACCCAGAACTGAAAGTGATGTCTAATCTCTTTTGTTGTGTTCTGGTCTGGTCCAGTTGGATCTAATCTGGTCCGGTCTGGTTTATCTTCTCTGGTCCAGACTGATTATGCTCCGGCATGGGTAGGGCAGGTCCGATCTGGTCTAGACTACTCTGTTACGGTCTGGATAGTTATTGGGTTAGTCTTGTCCTGCCTAGTTTGGTCACGTCTGATCTGTTCATGTCGAGCCTCTAGTCCAGTTCTGGTATTGTCAGTTTCGGTCAGATCTGGTGTTGTCTTTTCTCAGACCCAAGTTTGTTCTAATCTGATCTGCGCTGGATCTTTTTTTTTTAAATGTTAATCTCTTGGTTTGATCCATAATCAGATTTTTTTTCTGGTCATTTTACTTCTTTATCTTTTAGATTTTGCCTCATCTTTCTTTTCTCTCTTTCTTTCTCTTTCTCCCTTTTGTCATCTTTTCCTTTCCTCACTCCCTCCCTTCTCTTTTCCCTCCATTTTTTTTTTTTTTTGTTGATTTTACCAGATTTACACTCTGAAATGTTAGATTTTTTTTTCTTTTCCTTTCAGCAGTTTTTAGCCGTCCTTTCATGTTTCCTGCCTTTCTTGTCGTCTTTTCATCTTCTGGTGTAACTCTTGCAGAACCAATCTGACCCTCACAGACACGCAGGCGCACGCACACACACACACGCACGCACGCACGCACACACGCACACACACACACACGCACACACACACACACACACACACACGCACGCACGCACCACACACACACGCACGCACGCACACAGACACTGACTCACATCAAATACACACACTGACTCACATCAAATAAATTCCTCTGATTGCTGAAACTCTTCTCTTGTTATATTTTTTTGCGGCTGTATAGCCGAGCTCCACCTGCCTGTGCCTCCAAGCAGATTAAAACAAACGTTACGAGTTATTGGTAAATCCTGTTCGACCCGTCCGGTTTGCCCCACTTCCCATGATGCCTTTTCCATCCAAGCAATCAAGAGGGGAAATCAGATAGAGGAATTCAGTTGTCCAACTTTTCCGTTAGATATTCAGTGTTTGATTTTTAGCCTCTGGTCCTGTTTTTTTGGTCTTTTTTCTTATCAGGTTTTTGTCTTTCCTTTGCCCCATTTTAATGTCTTTCCCTTGATGTACGTCTCCTCCAATGTTTTTCTTCTTCACCCCCCCCTCTCTCTCTCTCTCTCTCTCTCTCGTCCCCCTCCTGTGTCATCGATCCTCTCTGCAGTTATGTCGATAGAAATCAGGCCTGTTGATCCACTGTTTGTCGGTATGGATTGAACTTGGGGGGGGGGCACTGAGGCTCCTGAGCAGAGCACCGGGGGTTACGTTTTCCCCTCCGTGGGAAACAGGGATCCTCGCTGCCAGCCGGAGCAGAGCGGCGCTTAGTTTCAGCCTCAGTTCTCTGGGAACTGAACAACGACAGCTGATGCAATGATGTCATCAGTTTGCTTTGTGGACACAGCGGCCATATTTAATTAATGTCACTCTAAAGTCTCATCTGATCCCAATTTTTGGATCTCCAAACCTCGAGTTTGTATCATTACAGCAGTTAGATT
>NW_027185241.1:847500-865000 GCF_022577435.1 Embiotoca jacksoni | reverse complement strand
CCCACGAGAACACCTGCATCACCACGGAGATGCATCCCACACTGTCAATCACACACACACAAACACACACACACAAGTCAAGTGCATTTGTGTGTGTTGCGGCGACATAAATCTGTTTACATAGTCACGGTGTGTGCGTCAGGGCTGGGGTGGTTAGATATTTAGTCGTGGTGGGTAACTTCCGATGGTCCTCACAAAGATATAAAGACACGCATGTGTGTGTGTGTGTGTGTGTGTGTGTGTGTGTGTGTGTGTGTGTGTGTGTGTGTGTGTGTGTGTGGTGCTGAGGAACACAGCTCCCTCTGATCTTTCTCCAGTGCCAACACAGCTGTGTCTGTTTGTGTGTCTCAACTCACCTGATGCACATGCACACAGACATCAGGGTTAACGGGGATCGAGCGGTCATCTGTCACCAGGACAGCCTTTAAAGGGTCGATGCAACATTTTTTACAGCCTTTTTTTCTTAATTTTTTTAAGTAAAATAATAACAATAATAATAATCTCTATTTACTTAGTGTTTGTTGCACTTTCTTTGCAAGGTGCTGCACAAGTAAAACAAAAATACAACAGCAAAAGTGTCATTAAACAAAGCATCATTTAAAAACAATTATTGCTCATCTCAATACTCGCCTCTATTTTTATGGTCCCTGAAGGGGTATTTTTGACCTCTGACCCCCTAGAAACCTTCAGCAGAATGATGTCACAGCAACTTTTGGCTTCTGTTTATTTGCATTTTTCCACTTGACTCTGCATTTCTTGTTCTTTGGGGATCTTTTTAAAGCCAACAACTTTGGATTTTCCACAATCCTCCTTTGATGCCCCACGAACAAACTGGAAGGTGTTGGGAGGTTATCTGGAGGTCGGGAAGCTGCTTTTTTTTTCCGGGTCTGTGCTCTGTTTTTGTCTTTCTTCTGTTTGACATCTTGCACTTTTCTTCTCATCTTTAATCTCTGTTGCCTGTTTTTCTTTTTCCTCTCAGTTGGTTGCAGGTTGTGACAAACCGGTTCGATAAAAGCACCTTATATATAAACACGTCTCGCACTTTAATCACCTTTCATCATCGGCAGCGTGACAAAATGTGGGCGCGACCACACTTTAATTTATTAACCCCCCCCACCCCCACCACACACACACATCTTGTTTTCCATCCCTCCCCTAATTGAAGCTCCTGCGAGCAGCAGCGGCGTCAGTTTGCTATTTCTGAAGCGGCGCTGGTTGGCTGCCACAGCTCCGCTTCACGCTAAATACATCAGCTGCCATTCAAGTCAGAGACTCTGAGGAAAAAAGACAGAAAATAGATCTTCTCATTGTGTCTCTGTCCTCTCGATTCTGTCGCCTCCCGTTCTGATCCCGATACGCTGTGTCAGACAAACAAATCCCCTCCCCAAACAAATAAATGAATTTAAATTAAAAGACAGCAGAATGGAGTTTGGCGTAAACAAAGCACAATTCCCTTTCTCTTTTTAGCCGCGTTTTGCATAACAAGCCGTGACACGCTCTGCATTGAGATTCAAATGAGTAAGTGGGGGCTTAAGATGGACTTAGCTGCACTTCACTGGGACTATTTATCCTCTTGTATAAAGGACGTGTCATTCTCAACACTTCCTGTTTGACTAGTCAGAGAACAACAAAGCATTCTGTGTTGAGCACATCAGACGGTGAAGGGGTTTTTAACTGCTGAGAGCTTCATGAAACTTTATTGATCTACCAGGAAATTAGGCCACCGCCGCAGCCAAAACAATTCAGCAGAAAAACAGAGGGAGAGTACAATCGAGCGCAATAGATGGAACAGAAACATTTTATATATATATGTATATATATATATATATATACATAATATATACTCGATGTACATTAAAATGTTCCTGTAGAAAACTTCTTTCTCAAAATAGGACTGGAGGAGAAATGCATCGTGGCAAACATGGGGTTCGCATGAAACCAACATACAGCAATGTGACAGCTGTTCGGCAGGGACCTACATGTATACGAGAGGCGCAGTAGTGGAGATGACAGTAGGAGGATGGAGGAGAGGGAATTTAGAGAAACAGATTTAAAAATAAAATAAAATAAAAGTGTGGCATCTCTCCTGCAAACATCAGCTCTCCCGGTTTCTCTGCGGTGACGTCCAGCTGGGACTTCCTGCATCGTAACACTGCTGTACTGTATTTCAACTTTACTTGGTCGAAAATATTTTTTTCTTGTGTGTGTTATCGTGGAGTATCTTATCGTCTTGGCACATGAATGACGGTTGGTGCCTCTATGCATTTGGCAGGCGCCACTCTCTTTCCCCCTCCCCTCTACTCCCTCCCCCCCAGCCCCTTTGAATGCTAAGGCTGATCCTGTCGCCCCTCTGGGACTGTTTGATCCAGCAAATATCAGCCTCATATTTAGAAGCACAGTGGTTAAATATTTAGATGTTGCACATGAGCAGAGATTTTAGTTAACTGCAGTTTGAGTTTAGCCCATTGTCTCCACTAGTTACTGTAACATAGTAACAGATAGTAACGTTAAATCCGACTCGATCTGATTGGAAACCCGGCGATACTACGTCTCGCTCACTGATAGCCGTAACCTGACCGCACCGCAGGCCTGTCGACCAAACCGACACGCCTCCAAAAACACGGCTTTTTAAAGCTTATGTGATAATAAATGACAGGATTATTTTCATATGGACCGCCAGAAAACTAAAAAGAAGGTGCGACTTTAGCTTGCAACATGAAATAACTGAGAATTTTATGAGACTAGTTGAATGGGAGTCAATAGAGCCGGAGACTTTTTGGAGCCAACCTCTAGTGGCCCTCGGTGGTATCGCAGCTAAAGGCACTTCCGCATTGGCCTCATTTTTCAGAGCCGGAAGCTACGCCCAGTTTTATATGCCCAGTCTATGGTTAAAATTCACTGATTTAGATTTCACTGCTGCTGGCTAAAGTTCATCTGTGTGGGCGGTTTCCACTCTTTTCAGCCATCAGTTGGAATAAGAAAATATTTGGACCATGAGAGACTGAATGAGAGATACCAAAGTGTCTGTTGATATTTTAAATGCAGCCTCTTCATTGAAGTTGACAGCTGGCTTGTTTAGAGAGTATTTCCTCCTTCAGTTCAGTTTGTTTCTTCAGGTAAGATCAATGACACTGAAGTCCATTTCTTTACTTCGCAGTTCAGTAAAGTAACTCACTCCTCTAACACACAAAAAAACTGTGGTGCAGTTCATTGCCAGTGAAAATTTAATCCAACCAATGAGAGGAAAATTACCCTAAAACACAGGGGGTTATGGTTGGAAGCGGAGGGATGAAATTAGTAATGGATGAAAAGCTGAGCAGAACAAAATGAAGCTCATTTTCAGATGTTTTTTCGTGTGTTCTCAACTGGTTAAACAGTCCAGAAAAAAACGGAAATACATCCAAACCTGCCTGGAGAGTTGTCAGAATCACCGCGGCGAATAAAAAATGCATAGCTAACTAAAAGCTGACAAAACCGAAATAAAGACAGAAACTCACTTAAAGGTCTGGACATTGTTTCACACTCACTTCGTGCCTGGCCGAGATGTGGATGAACCTAGAAAAATGATGTCATGCTTGAGAGGACGAACACATCCATCCCTGTGTGGAAATGACTGCTAAGCGTTCAGGTTCTCGGCCCGTCTCCGTTTTCCACTCCTCTTCCTCGCTCCGGGCCGGCTGCCGCCCTGAGCCGGGCGTTCCTCTGCATTTTTTTTTGTATGCATGCATGCATGTGTTCATTGAGTTCTGTCCCGAGCTCAGCGGCTCGCACCGGGGATCAGGACGCCGTTCAGGCTGCGAGCCGCATTTCCTGTGCTGAGGAGGCAGAGTGGAAGGATACGATGGAGCGCCGCATTTGACAGAGGCTGAACTCTGTTCTTCAGCCGGGCGGGGCGAGAGAACAGACAACAGATCCCTCACAGGATGAAAACTTATTGCAGTTTAATGTGGGAAAACTAAAAATAACAACAACTAAAAAAAATCCCCCAAATTTGATGGTCGGCAACACAGGCCCATGAATACAGTCTAATGAACTACAGCACAAACAACATGTAGGTACATTGAGCTGTTCTTACAGCAATAAGGTATTTACACACTGGGGGGGTGTTTTTTCATGCATTCATTCACAGGTCAATATACTGTTTCAAACTTAGTTATTGAGTACTTTCACACAGAATACAAATATTGTGTGCTGAAAAAGTGACTTTTGTTTTGCAAGGACGTCATTGTTTGGAAGCGGAGCTGACATCACATCACAACTCCTAATGACATTTTTGATTGTGTGTTTCTCCAGTCATCCAGTGTTTTATGACAAAGGGCGTCAAACATTTGAAAGACAACAATCTCAATGACAAAGTAACATCGCAGAGAGTTGGTAGTAAGCAGGCAGCTGTG
Organism: Embiotoca jacksoni; assembly: GCF_022577435.1. Lineage (NCBI taxonomy): Eukaryota > Metazoa > Chordata > Actinopteri > Embiotocidae > Embiotoca > Embiotoca jacksoni. Next base: position 860,606 of record NW_027185241.1, on the reverse strand, counting down.
TCACAGCAGATCTGACTAACAAACCGAAATCTCCGCTTCTTTTGTCGAGTGAGGAGGAGCAGAAAAAGATTTTCGTCACTGGATGATGTTGAATTCTTCATTTTTTTAATTTTTTTTTTTTGCATTGCTGGTGTGATTAGTTTTGACGCACAATGCTCGCACAAGAGTATTTTGCATTTCCGTGTTGTTTATTCGTTACGGCGCTTACCTTAGGGTGGTGCCAGAGTAGAGGTCAATGGGTCATTAGGTCAAAAGGCTTCATCCTCTGGCATCCGGGTGTTCTGGAAATTACATCTCGACACAACTCAATTGTTTTCCCACTTACGTTTAGGTGCAACATACTTGCTCTCTGGATTTTATTATTATTTATTTGTTGTTATGAATTGCATCCAAGTGGTCAAGGTAAATGGTACGCGGACAAACAGCTGGACTCACAAGCCTGAATTCAAGGAGGCTCCCGTCTGTGGTTTAGGCAGCAAAAGCACATTGATTAAGGTTGAGGAGAGATTGGGGTTTTGGTTAAAGTAGTGTTTAAAGTCAATCTTGACATTCTCCATACCAAACCAGAAAGGTTCATCCTCTGGGGAGCACGACTGTCATCGTTACATCACAGCCATTAGCTCATAGAATTTGCTTAGGGTATGAAAATCTGCACTAAAAGACAGTCAAAGTGTTTTTGTTCTAAGACACTTTATTCCTCCGTCTTTTGAGAAAAATTCCCCGTTCGACAATTATGCCGTGTTCATCTTTGAAGCCTCTTAAAATGAAACATAAAATGCCTCCATGGTATATCCCATGTTGGTGTTGTTTGCCCAAATGCATCGCAGCTGATTCTTTCTGTTCCTCAGTCCCATTCTCTAGTCTTCTGTCATCCTTTTCGAGCAGTCAAAATTATTTTCCCTGGCAGTCAGATCTCATTGAGCTCCTCGTCGTGACATCCTGTGACAGTCTTGGCCGCCTGACAGACGATTCGCTGCCTGTCCTTTGTCTGCTGTAAAGATGGTGGGAGACCCTTTTGACTTGTTGTCAGTCATCAGGAAAGCAGCAAAACACATTACACGACTCATCAAAATAACCTTCGACCACCCACAATGCAACACTCTCAATATATCAGAGTCATTCTGTAACGCGGAGTCCAGCACGCTCTCCGTCTGCTGGTGTGAACGCTTAAATGCCTCGTCCTTAAATCCCTTACGACCCCCACTTTTTAACATTTAATTTGCGTTCAGCTCAGTAACGCTCGTGCTGAAGAACCAGAGGTAGAGGAACTCCGCTCAGACTCCTTACTGTATCCTAACACAGCATTAATTAAATGTCATTATTCTGATGTCAGTGACCTTTTGTCTGCCTGGAGGTACGACGGAGACATTTTGTCCAGCTGACAGCTCTGCTTCCTCCCTCCCCTTCCTGGACGTGTGTGTTCCCATACAGACGGGTGGAGTTTTTATTATTATTATTATTATTATTTTGTATTTTTTTTTGCCTGGGTTGACACATGTGCTGACCGCTGGCGCCGCATCTGAACATGTTGATGTTTATCATGATAATGGGACGGATTTCATTTCACTTTCATACGCGCCCCGCAGCGCAGCATATGTAAAACAACAGACAGAAATAGATGTGATTATTCAGGATTTTATGGCGCTTACTGACGACCGGCGACGTAGAAGAAGACGGAGGAGCGCTGAGCTGGAAGGCTTCTTCTTCTTCTTCATTATCACCTCATCCTCCTCCTCTTAACCTTTTTTTTTTTTTTAGTTGCTCATTTATTTCTCTCTTTGTTTCCAGGCGTTCAGTAGAGTCCCTGCATGCATGTATTAGCTCGTGTAGCATATATTATAATTTTCACATTAAGAAAGCCTTCTCAGAAATGGCATTCATTTGCATATAATATAATATGATATTATACATGTTAAGGACAGTTTGTCTGCATTTTTTTCTTCTTTTTTTTTTCCCCGGATGTATTAAAATCATGATGATGGGAGATTCTTAGCGTTAGTAATGTTTAAAAAGTATACAGAGACGCCAAAAGTAGGCTACCAAAGAACAACTTTTATTTGTACTTTCTTTTTTTTTTTAACTACATTTCCCATAATCCTTTGCGGAACGTAAACGTGAAGATTTCTGCTGTCACGCAGACGATGGGTAGCGCCCCGGGCTGCGACGATGGCCTCGTGTTTTTAAGCTGATTTTTGTTGACATTTCGGCTAATTGGCACAAATTTGACAGCACGCCAAATTAGCTGTTATGGATGCGCCGACGAGAGTTCTCACTGGATTAGTTTGACACTGAAGAAAAACTTTAAAACCGGGATGTGTTCTCGAGCCCCGGAGTTACAAGGCAGCGTCTTTTCTCTGGGACTCTAAGCCGATTTGTGGACGTTTATTTGTGATGGAGGCTCAGAGATAAAAGTGCACCTCGCACCGAGTCTAAAAATACGCGCATCATGTCTGTGTCTTGAGGTTTCTCGGGGTTACAGCTCCACGAAGGGGTGTAATCATTTCACGCAAACTGCGACCGGTCTCTCGTTCTTTTCTTTCATTGGTTAACTCCTTCATTCATAACCTCGTTGCTCCTTCTCATCTTCCTCCTACCCGTACACCTCCTTTTTCTTCTCCTTCATTTTGCCTTTATTTCCCCCCTCCTCCTCCTCCTCCTCTCTTGCTTCTATCTTTTCTGCTTCTTCAGCTCTCGCCTTGCCCTCTTCCTCTTCCTCTTCCTCTTCCCCTTCCCCTTCCTCTTCCCCATCTCCTCTCCCTCCCTCTCTCGCGCTCAGTTTTGTTGACAGACCCTCAGAGATGATATAAAAAGACAGAAACAGCGGTAGACGCTGTTTTGTTTTCACCTCCTCTCCTCCTCCTCCTCCTCATCCTCCTCCTCATCCCCCCCCCCCCCCACACACACCCTCTCTTCTTCTTCTTCTTTGGTCTCTCTGAAATGAAGTTTCCTCTTGTTCGGGCTGTTGTCTCCTTCGTCGCTGTGAAACAACACAGAAGCCAAAACAACAGCGAGATGCCGGAGCACCTTCAAACCGAACAAATCCCTCCTCAGAACCAGACGACGCGGGGAGAAAAAAAAAAAACAACATAAAGAAAGAGAGTCGAGTCGTAAATGCAGACAAACATACGTGTGCGGCGTGTACATCCGTGTGTATTTTTGACTGGGCGAACGAGAGCGCCCGCTGCGTGCGGCTGTGTGATCTTCTGAAAGTTTTGTTGTTTTATTTTGGTGGAGCCACTTCGTTTCTTTTTTCTCTCTCTCTTCCTCCCCGTCACTCCTTCGCTCTTTGTCTTTTCCAGCAACGAGGCGGAGATGAAACGCGAGAAGAAGAAGAAAAGAAAAAAAAAAAAAACAACCCACAGATGTTTGTAGAGAAATGTCACCTCGTCCCCTTTGGCTGAGAGCTACGAGGTTTTTCCCCGCCGCGCGTCTGAAGGAGCGGAGCTGGTTTAGCTAACAAGCTTCGCGGCTGCAAAGCCGAGACAACAGTAGCAGATGGTTACGGCGCGGAAACGGCAACTCAAATACACAAATCTATAGATTTTTGTAAAAGCAGCGTTCAAATAAAAAAAGCGGAAAAACATTGATGCACGCAGTTTAAAACCTCATTCTGCTGTAAAGTGCTGTGCTACGACTTTAAAAAAGAAAAAGAAAAAAGGATAAACTATAAAAGGAGGAATCGAGGCTAAAATTGTCAATAGTACACAAAGTAGTACCTTCACTTCCTCAGTTCTGCAAAACTTTTTAGCCTCTTGTCGTCTGAGTTTTGGTTTTGTGGCACAGTTGAAGTCGGGTCCTTCCGGGTATTTCCAGCAGCAGCTGGCCGCCGGTGAACCGGTTGTGCACGAGCTGACAGCAGACAGCAATGTTCCCACCAATGGTGCGCCATGATAATCTCATTTTTAAGACACGTGATCGGTAATTCTCCTCTTCTTCTCTGCTCCAGGTGAAGAGTGGTACCTGTGCAGGTTGACTCTGAGCATGCCCAGTCAGGCTGACCTGCAGTGGGCGATGTTTCCTTCGCCCTACCTGTGCGCCATCGGCCCCGACGCCACACCCGGCTCCATCGTTTACCGACTGTCAGCTCGGCAACGAGACGGTACGCCGGGACAAGCCCAGTTCCTCCTGTTGGATGGTGAGTGTTTTAGTTATGTTTAATTTGACTGTTGTATTTTTACTTTTCATTTATGCATTAAGAGCTGTATGAACATGATTATGAAGCATATAATGATAAAGCTGCATGGTCAAAAGTATGCGGATGCCCTTATCTTTGTTTTTTCCCCTGGTTTACGCACCTTGGTTTTAATGAAGGGAAATCTTAATTGTTTTTTGAATAATGCTCAACCATTACATAAACAGCTCTAGTGTCCACATACTTATGTCCAGTAAGTAGCCTGTGCATTATAAGCACAGAGTGCTCACAGCCCTCGGAATAGAAGCCCTGAGATAAATACATATATAAAAACCTTCAGTCTTGAAAAATGAAGTTCAAAACACTACAAAAGTTCTTTGAAATCCAAATTCAACTCACTTTTCGGTTATTTACGCGATCCGTAAATTTTGTTAGTACCTACCACAGTGAAACCTCCCTCTTTTTCCAGTCGATTTTTCCTGAACCCTTCTATCTGTTTGCTCCGGCTCTTATCTCCTGCCTATATCTGTAATTAGGTCCGCTGCTGCTCTGCCGAGCACTCTGTGACAAACCTGTTTTGTTCAAAGGAGCGATTTATAAATAAAATTTGACTTGTTGAATTTCAATTATCGTAAAGTGGGAGAGGGAGAGAAAAACGCGCATAAATGGCATGGAGCTGCGCTGTTAATCGCTCCCTAGGGCAAAGAAAGCTCCCAGATTCGGGAATAATAGAAAAGTCTCTGGAGAGGCAGCGAGTGGGAGAGTTGACGGGTGGGTGGATGGGCGCCGGTGGCTGTGGATTTTTTTTTTTTAATTTTTTTTTTTTTTTAGCTGAAAAGGAGGAGGATGGAGGATGAAGGAGTAGAGGAGATATTTTGAGAGCTAATTTCTAATGCTTTCATATTAAAAGCTTCTGACTTCCCTTTGGCGTAATGTGACTACATGTGTACCAACGAATAATCCAATAATTTATATTAAAAACAGATTTGAACTTCATGCCAATATGAAAATATATACGCACAGTGTGTGACACAGTTAGTGGCATTAATAGCATTTTACCAGTTAGATGTTAAATTCAGTTTGTTTTTTTTCAGTTGAGGAAAAATGCTTCCTGAAAAAGTCTGCACGTCCAAATCACTGTGCTTTCACAATGCTGTAAGGAAAGTTATGAAATAGTTTTGTTTCTAGAAAAGCTTCTACATTCATCTTTATTATACTAGTTGGCACACATTACTAAAGAAGGAACAAAAGTCTTTTCATTTTTACAAAATGATGGAGTCACAATAAAGAAAAGGGGTTTTGTAAAAAGTCTTTACAGCCATAATGTCATGTATGATTGGACGTTATGACCTCAGTCCTTAAAGCAGAGATACGATTATATATATATTTCCTGATGGGACTGAGACGTCCTCATAAAGACATCAGTCACCCACCCCTTTAGTTGTTGTGTGTCGGCCATGGACGACAGCTTTACCTAAAGTTAGCTTTTGTTTCCGGTTCCCTCTTTAGCCTCTACAGTCTTACACACATCTCCATCACCCAAACTCGCTCTCCATGTTTGTTTATATGCGAGAACATGCAGCATTTTCTATTTTTGCAGAATTTTCAGGGTCTTCTATGTCCAGAATTCCAGTGGTTTTTCAATCATTGACTCTACAACTTAATGTTGTGAGGTTCATGGTCCCTCCAGACTGTCAAAGACTAAAATATCTGTGCAAGTTAGTTGAATCGACTTTGGTGTCTGGTTTGTCCAGTATTTGTAGGTTTCAACTGGTCAGTTGTACATAAGGTAAGATGTATCCTTTTAATCAGTGAGATTCCTGTCTTACTCTCACAAAAAAAGAGAATAAGATCGTTTGCCTCTAAATTTAATTTAAAATTTTGTTCAAGTGAGACAATAAAAGAGACCTTGAAAAGTTTTAATACTGAAATCCCACCTGCACCAACAAACAGGAACTCTTTTCAGTGAGACTCAGACAAACTCGTGTCAGAAAGAATGTCTCCACAAATAGAGCGGGAGGAGATGATTGGCAGGTTGGATGCAGCTGCTGGTTCAAAACCCTCTGGTCAACAGCTGGGGATTTTTCTCTGCCTTAATCCCTCTTCTTATCCATCCATCCTTACTTCCCCACTTCTTCCTTTCATCATTCCTTCTTCGTCTTCTGCTCTCATATCTTTTCATATTGCTGTTTTTCTTTCTCTTCTCGCTTTCCTTCCCTTCCTTCCATCCTCCGTTCACCTCCCCATATCTTTGTTATCTCACTTCTTACTCACTCTCTTCTCTTTTTGCCTCACGACCTTTTCTTCTTCTTCTTTTCCTTTCCATCTTTCCATCACTGCTTTTCTCCTGCTTTCCCTCTGTCTCTTTTTCCCCTCCAATCTAATGCTCTTTCCTCCCTCTCTCTCTCTCTCACTCTCTCTCTCGTCACCCGTCGGGGACATGGGTGAAAATGAATCCACTCTTCTGAGTCTTCAAAGAGTGTTAACCAGCTCACACACACACACAAACACACACACACACACACACACACACACACACACACACACACACACACACACACACACACACACACACACACACACAGCATCCCTCCAGCCTCAATTTGCCTTATTTGGTTTCTTATAATTGGACAGCTGTGACTCTACTCCGTCCATCCGTCCATGTCTAGTTTATAGATTATAGCCTCATGGAAAAGTTAAAAGGCTAACTGATACTTGTTTACATGTTCACCACAAACTGTATATACAAATTTACCACGCCAACGCAGAAGTGAATAAAAGTGCAATACCACTGAGGGCCACTACGGGCTGTCTCCAAAAAACCTCTGGCTCCCAAAGACTCCCATTCAAAAAGCGTCAAATTCTCGCATGAAATACAAATTCAGTCAAGTTTTTCCACAAGTCCTTATCTTGTCATTGGCTAAATCCACTCCCTCTGATCAGTGTTGTGGTGGTTCTTCTGAAAATAATTACATAATTAAGTAGATATTAGGCCTTAAAGAGAGGTGTGCGTTGGGACGTCCCTGGTTTGATTGACATGCCTTGGGTGCAAGTCAGGTTTCCAGTATAGATGTCCTCGGGTTCTCAGTCAGATCTTCCTCCCCAGCTCGTCCAAATACGGTTACCCAAAATGCCGAACTTCAGGTTTCCAAACGGCATTTCACAAACCAATAGAGGACATCACTGCTGGTTGCCTCTCGATGACCGCCTCAACACTTAGATGGAGCTCCCATTGGTTAATTTACTTAAACAGATACTCATTTAAATGGTTGAACACGTTTTCTGACGCCAACATTTTAGAAGAAACACTATTCTGTTTTTTTTTTCGTCATACGAAGTTACATTTTCAGTCTGCAAAAGAGCAACAGAAATAAACATTTCTACAATGTTTGTTTTCATCAGAATATTTGACAAGTAATAATCTTCAGACTAATTAACAAAGGTGTAACCCTAACTTTTATTAAAACTCTTCATTCCTCTCCTCCCTCACCATGAAGGTGGTGAGGATTGCTTCGAAGTGGACCGTCGCTCCGGTGAGATCAGGACAACGGGACGACCTCTGACCCCCAGTAAGGAGTACCTGCTGCGGGTGCAGGCAGTGGATGGGCACGGTCGTAAGGGCGCACCAACCACTGTGGCTATCCTCGCCGGCTACAGACCACCGCAGTTCACTAACTCCACCTACTCCCTGAATGTACCGGAGAACACACCTGTCGGCCAACCGTGAGTCTCACAATCTCTTACCTCCTATATTATGACGTGTGTGGTTCCAGACCAACTAAGAAGGTACTGTATGCTCTGTGATGTACGACCACCTGCCTAATATGCTGCTGGTCCTTCACATGCCACAAAAAAACAGCTCGATCCCACAAATATATGGACTCTACAAGACCTCTGAAGGTGCTCTGTCATATCTGGCACCAAGACGTTAGCAGCAGATGTTTTAAGTTCTTTAAGTGAGTTGACATCTTACAGAAATGTCTTTTATTATGGGGCTGCACTTCAAGCAAGGGTAACCAAAGATGAGAGAATCATAATCATTTCCGACAAAATGGACAGAAAACATATTGCTGCAGCAAATGTTTTTGCCTTTAGTGGGTTTTGACAGTTAGAAAACAACAACCTCCTGTGAACCCGGATCTTTTTCCACCTCAATCAGTCTTCAAACATAAAATCATAACTTTTTGTCAATGATTCACGAGTAATTAGTTAAATAACTGTCATAATTGGATGTAATACAGAGTTTTGCAGGATTGTTCAATCCTATCGTTTGGCAAGTGGATTGTGTTGTTTTAAAGGGTGAACATCCATGAATCCAACTCTTAAAACCCAAACACGCTTTAAAATTTTTAAGATGAAGTCCAAAACGTTCTGTCTTCAGGTTGTGACAATTCTGCTTTTGTTTAGTTGGTCCGATGTGATTCAAATTTCTCACCTTAAAACCCAAAACATACTTTACTATTAACAGTATTTGTATCACTTCTCATGTTTTTTAGGTCCAGACCATAATGTTTACAGTTTATACTCGAACCATTATAGTTTATGATATATATTATATATATATATATATATATATATACTCAGTAAATACTTTGTACAGTTTCTTGTTCTGTATTTTACAACACATTAAGAATTAGTTCATTGTTTGTTTGTCTTTTGTGTATTAATTAATAGTACTGTTAGGGTTTTGTAAATGGTTGTGTTATCAGTAAATGCAATATTATGTCTTGTGTTAGTAGTGTTAGTAGAGTTTATTAGCACAAGTGTCTGTTTGTGTGTCTGTCGTCCATATTTACAGAAACATCATTTACATCCCACTGACTCAGAAACTGAGTGTGGAAATGGCATTTGTGTGTGTGTGTGTGTGTGTGTGTGTGTGTGTGTGTGTGTGTGTGTGTGTGTGTGTCTGTGCGGGCGCGTGTGCTTTCTCTCATCCGGCTCCTTGGCTTTGCATGTCATATGATGCGTGAAAAGATGAGCCCTGTAGAGCGAGACAAAAGAAGAGAAAAAGGAGGAGGAGGAGGAGGAGGACGAGGAGGAGGGAGAGGTGGAGGGACGACAGAAGCGAGGAAGAGGGAGGAGAAGAAGAAGAGGATGGAGGGATGATGAGGAGAAAGACGGGGTGGGAGGGTTGGGATGAAGAGGACCCAGATGTATGAGCGTGGCCTGAGGCTGAGAATTTGAAAGTGTGACAAATTCAAATATTTATTAAAAGCGAGGTCTGGATAAACATGAAGGGGAGTTTGTGTGTGTGTGTGTGCGTGTGTGTGTGTGTGTGTGTGTGTGTGTGTGTGTGTGTGTGTGTGTGTGTGTGTGTGTGTGTGTGTGCGTGTGTGCGTGTGTGTGTGTGTTCGAATCCCTCTGGGCTGCTGGCGCAAAGCACATTGTATTAATATCCAAGTATCCATGCCACCCTGTGAGCAGTGTGTGTGGTGCATCTGTGTGTGTCCCTGCTTCCATTATGTCCCTTTTATGTGTTTTTACGTCCTCACGTGTGGATGATTCTCATTGTGTATGTGTGTGTGTGTGTGTGTGTGTGTGTGTGTGTGTGTGTGTGTTTTAATCAAATTGATTAGGCAGGTTGCGATGGTCTCTGAGTTCAGAATGATCCATGAAGGCTTCAGACTTTAAATGCAGCTCTGGAGCCTGACCAGCACGTCACAGCTCCTCTTCACTTTATAAGTCTGTTTGGAAACAGAAATGTAGAGCAGCTTTCTACTGACCTGTGGCCATGTTTACACTGCGGGCAAGCCAAGCCAAGTTTATTTATACTCTTTAGCACATTTCATACAAAAGACACTGGAGGTGCTTTAACACAGTGCAAGATGATGAGAACAGAAATGGAACCAAAGAAAATAATATGAGAAGATTAATAACATTACATTCAAGTCACTGCGACAGAAGTATAATTCCCATGTTTCCATGTCACTATATCTCTCATGTACTAGAAAATAACACTAGACACATGAAAGACGACTGAATGCACAGTGGATGGAATTAAGGAAGAAAACTGTGATCTCTAATTTTAAAATGTTGACGGATTTTGGGACACTGTCCCTCTAACTCCTGCTTCTCTGTGCGTGTGTTTGTCCGTGCAGAGTCGCTGTGGCTCAGGCTGTCTCCTTCCAGAAGAAGAATCTATCCTACATGCTGCTGGTGAATCCCGGGAATCTGTTCAGCATCAACCAGGAGAGCGGCGCGCTCAGCCTCACCCGGACTGTCGACTACGAGAGCGGCCACAACCTCCACTCCCTGCAGGTCCGAGCCTCCGAACCCGACACCGGGCTCAGCGGCGTGACAGAGGTACACTGCCCAACACACAAACACGTACTCACTAAAGGTTGCAGCGGTATAGTATCAGGGTATGCTGTGGTATTAAAATGTATTATATCGTGCACAAGTGCTTATTACCAGTATTGGAAAAAGAAATAGGCTACAAGCGGAGATGCTTCCTGTGCTTTGGGACTCTCCTTTCCTATTCGATTGCCTGTCAGACTCAGCAATGGGCCCACAGATGCCGCAGAGAAAACGAAACTGATCATATGAAATATTGTATAAATCAGGTGATGATTTTGAGTATTTACTCACAAAGGTTATGGCTCCTATGTGCTCCGATAACGTCGTGGTGCTCCGCTTTGTTTGCGCGCAACAGCAGCTGTCGTGGAGCTTTTCGATCCGCATAAATGCAATAACTCTTTAGATGTTGCAGAGAGTTTGGAAATAATTCATCACCGGCTGCTGGAGAGTGGTGGGCATATTTAAAGTGTTGTTCGCACATCGATGATATACTTGAGCCCTTCAGGTCACGTGACGGTCATCGGAGTATTACGGTGTGAAATGGAAGGTCAGCACAGCCTTGTGAGTGTTATCCCAGCCCCTCCTCTCCTGGTCAACTGGTGGGGGGAAAAAAATCCACATTAACAGTTTGCCGACTCGTCATCACACAGATTGGAAAACATTTGGGGGGGGGGGGAGTTAACCCTCGAATGTTAAACACGAGGCTCTCGGATGAAAGCTCATTAATTCCAAATGAGAGAAAGTGCTGCCGCTGAATGAGACGCTGTGATGCAACCGTTTCGTTTACTGTTTATTCTGCTTAGACTAAATTTTTAAAAATGAAAACATACCGCTGGGCGTCCGGTGACGCTCCCGTGGTGAAAATTCACCAGTTCAAAGCTGCGTTCAGAAAGCCTCCGTGATCACATCTGATTGGAGTGGGATCAGGAGTTTGAGCTGCAGGATCCTTCGCTGGAGTTTGTACCACAGTTGGCAGCATTAGCGATTAAATGTGGGGGAAACATACAACACACACACACACACACACACACACACACACACACACACACACACACACACACACACACACACACACGTGCGCAAACATTCACACGCCCTCAGTACAAAAGTGCTAAGTGTAGAAACCTGGCTGCTCAATCCTGACTCCTATTCTCATGGTAAGCTCTGAAGACTTTACACAACACATACATCTGTTCACATTAATGTACTCACACATACACGCACACCAAGAAGAATCCATTATCACCTGCTCTCCGTGTCCAGATGGTTGAGACAGACAGAGAATCGCTGCTAAACTACCACCGTCCCCCCAAAGGCCACTGCTGCTCTATAAGCTTGGCTGGCTAATTCACTCCGAAGGCCCTGCATGTATGCGTGTGTGTGCGTGCGTGTGTGTGTGTGTGTGTGTGTGTGTGTGTGTGTGTGTGTGTGTGTGTGTGTGTGTGTGGTGCGTGTGTAGAAAGCAGCCTCTTCAGCAGTGCTAATAGTACATCTCACTGTAGCTTCCGCAGTTTCTGTAGCCTTCGGCTTTATCGGACATTTACAAACCGTCAGCATGAAGTCAGCCTCGCTCCGTCGTTCCGTCGAGCAGCTTCGCACCGACACTTCCTGTCAAGCCAGAGAGAATTCTTCTGACGGTTATTGAGCTGCAAATTATTCAGCTAATCACAAGCACACCTTATGAGGGAAATTAATTAGTAAATTCCAACCAAAGGCTGCGGTGCCGCACGCCCACATATCTTAAATCACACACTTAAAATAGCCACCTGTACAGCAAACACTCATGGGTAACGTGATGTTGAAGGTTGATATAGATGACATCTGTAGGCAGGTGTTTATTAACAAGTTTATAATGACAATTTCATAAGGTGATAAGTGAGTTTTTCTGGCCAAAACTGGGAAATAATATGCATCTTGTATACCATGCACATGGAAAATACTGCCAACTGGCTGACTGGTAACTACTAAAATTGAACATATGAACATCTCTAACAGATTTGTTCAGTAGTTTGAGCAGCGTTACTATCTATCTGGCTATGTATATTTTATTTAACCCTTTCTGTAGCACTCTGGCGTGTAGCATCTGCAATTGGTTTACATGTGATACAAGTTGCCACTTAACTACAACTAAGGTCTGTATCATGCAAATATGTCCATAATTATGAGCAATTTATAAGCTACAGATTTGTTAAATTAGAAATTTATAGGCTACTCTTGGTTTGAAATTCATAAAGGTCTTCCAGTCCCTCTTTTGCTTTTATTATTTTGTACATCTGAGTGCATCATGTGGACATCAGAGCTTTAATCTCTTTACATATCAAGCAGAAATTTGTTCCACATGTGGACAAGAAGTGTAGAAACCAGGAAATGTTCAATTTAAAGAATTTTATCATTCAGATTTTTGTAGGTTCACAGTAAACCAGAAAAAAGTGCAAATCTATTAATGAAGTACTTTTCTTAAGAAAATGTTGTGTTATGTTTATGGAGATAACTCAATTGAGTCATTTATGCGTGTTTTCTTCAATTCAAGCCGTTGGCCATGGTTATGTGATGTTTACATGAGAACTTATTCAGCATTAAATAGAGGAATATAATCAGGAATCAATGGAAACAGGCAGAAAAAGACCCCAAAACAGTGAGTGCAAAAAGGGGTCAAATACCAGAGTCGGGACCGGAT